>NC_060139.1:279516232-279816232 GCF_021461385.2 Schistocerca piceifrons
TAGTGAAGGGAGACGAAAATTTAATAGTCATGGGTGACTGGAATTCGTCAGTAGGAAAAGGGAGAGAAGGAAACATAGTAGGTGAATATGGATTGGGGCTAAGAAATGAAAGAGGAAGCCGCCTGGTAGAATTTCGCGCAGAGCATAACTTAATCATAGCTAATACTTGGTACAAGAATCATAAAAGAAGGTTGTATACCTGGAAGAATCCTGGAGATACTAAAAGGTATCAGATAGATTATATAATGGTAAGACAGAGATTTAGGAACCAGGTTTTAAATTGTAAGACATTTCCAGGGGCAGACGTGGATTCTGACCACAATCTATTGGTTATGAACTGCAGATTGAAACTGAAGAAACTGAAGAAAGGTGGGAATTTAAGGGGATGGGACCTGGATAAACTGAAAGAACCAGAGGTTGTAGAGAGCTTCAGGGAGAGCATAAGGGAACAATTGACAGGAATGGGGGAAAGAAATACAGTAGAAGAAGAATGGGTAGCTCTGAGGGATGAAGTAGTGAAGGCAGCAGAGGATCAGGTAGGTAAAAAGACGAGGGCTAATAGAAATCCTTGGGTAACAGAAGAAATATTGAATTTAATTGATGAAAGGAGAAAATATAAAAATGCAGTAAATGAAGCAGGCAAAAAGGAATACAAACGTCTCAAAAATGAAATAGACAGGAAGTGCAAAATGGCTAAGCAGGGATGGCTAGAGGACAAATGTAAGGATGTAGAGGCTTATCTCACTAGGGGTAAGATAGATATTGCCTACAGGAAAATTAAAGAGACCTTTGGAGAGAAGAGAACCACTTGTATGAGTATCAAGAGCTCAGATGGAAACCCAGTTCTAAGCAAAGAAGGGAAGGCAGAAAGGTGGAAGGAGTATATAGAGGGTTTATACAAGGGCGATGTACTTGAAGACAATATTATGGAAATGGAAGAGGATGTAGATGAAGATGAAATGGGAGATAAGATACTGCGTGAAGAGTTTGACAGAGCACTGAAATACCTGAGTCGAAACAAGGCCCCGGGAGTAGACAACATTCCATTAGAACTACTGATGGTCTTGGGGGAGCCAGTCATGACAAAACTCTACCATCTGGTGAGCAAGATGTATGAGACAGGCGAAATACCCACAGACTTCAAGAAGAATATGATAATTCCAATCCCAAAGAAAGCAGGTGTTGACAGATGTGAAAATTACCGAACTATCAGTTTAATAAGTCACAGCTGCAAAATACTAACGCGAATTCTTTACAGACGAATGGAAAAACTGGTAGAAGCAGACCTCGGGGAAGATCAGTTTGGATTCCGTAGAAATGTTGGAACACGTGAGGCAATACTAACCTTACGACTTATCTTAGAAGAAAGATTAAGAAAAGGCAAACCTACGTTTCTAGCATTTGTAGACTTAGAGAAAGCTTTTGACAACGTTAACTGGAATACTCTCTTTCAAATTCTGAAGTTGACAGGGGTAAAATACAGGGAGCGAAAGGCTATTTACAATTTGTACAAAAAACTAGATGGCGGTTATAATAGTCAGGGGGCATGAAAGGGAAGCAGTGGTTGGGGAGGGAGTGAGACAGGGTTGTAGTCTCTCCCCGATGTTATTCAATCTGTATATTGAGCAAGCAGTAAAGGAAACAAAAGAGAAATTCGGAGTAGGTATTAAAATCCATGGAGAAGAAGTAAAAACTTTGAGGTTCGCCGATGACATTGTAATTCTGTCAGAGACAGCAAAGGACTTGAAAGAGCAGTTGAACGGAATGGACAGTGTCTTGAAAGGAGGATATAAGATGAACATCAACAAAAGCAAAACGAGGATAATGGAATGTAGTCAAGTTAAATCGGGTGATGCTGAGGGAATTAGATTAGGAAATGAGACACTTAAAGTAGTAAAGGAGTTTTGTTATTTGTTGAGCAAAATAACTGATGATGGTCGAAGTAGAGAGGATATAAAATGTAGACTGGCAATGGCAAGGAAAGCGTTTCTGAAGAAGAGAAATTTGTTAACATCGAGTATAGATTTAAGTGTCAGGAAGTTATTTCTGAAAGTATTTGTATGGAGTGTAGCCATGTATGGAAGTGAAACATGGACGATAACCAGTTTGGACAAGAAGAGAATAGAAGCTTTCGAAATGTGGTGCTACAGAAGAATGCTGAAGATAAGGTGGGTAGATCACGTAACTAATGAGGAGGTATTGAATAGGATTGGGGAGAAGAGAAGTTTGTGGCACAACTTGACTAGAAGAAGGGATCGGTTGGTAGGACATGTTTTGAGGCATCAAGGGATCACAAATTTAGCATTGGAGGGCAGCGTGGAGGGTAAAAATCGTAGAGGGAGACCAAGAGATGAATACACTAAGCAGATTCAGAAGGATGTAGGCTGCAGTAGGTACTGGGAGATGAAGAAGCTTGCACAGGATAGAGTAGCATGGAGAGCTGCATCAAACCAGTCTCAGGACTGAAGACCACAACAACAACAACAACAATCTACTATGTGATATGAAAACTAATGAACAAAAAATATTTGTAGCATTCAGAGTTTAAAGGACAAAATGAGTGATAAAATTGATGGTCTTGAACATGAAATTAAGGTAGAGTGTCTGCTGACTTTGATAGGCACACCACTTGGCGAATGGTGCCTTCCCTAGCTGGGTGTAACCATTCTTATTTTCTGGTGTACTCTATTCTAACTCTTTCCTTTCTGGGTTCTACTTCCACTGTACTATTCAATTTTTGTTTTATACCTATTAGATGTCATTACAACTCCTGTGGATTAGGGGACAGTTCCACACTTAAAGCATCTGCCACATCATGCACAAAAAATTCTTGTAAGATATTACAAGAAGTAATTTTTGTTGTAGCATATTTTTGTAGTCATAGGGTTCAATGTTCTGTATGAATGCTAAATTCGGAAGTAAGAAGGTTCTGGTATCCATTATGGATGATAAATTTGAGTCCACTGTGGAGTTTGGAAAAATGAATTTGAACTGTAGTGATAATGCACAAAAAGGGGTGTTGCCTCCTAACAGGTGAAAATTTACGATCAGCAGGCAGTGGTTCCTGTCATACGTGGGGGTCAAAATGATAATGCACAAAAGGGTGCTTAGTTCACAGAAATAAGAGAGGTTTATGTGGAGGAAAAGGTGTTGATGTTGTTATGACAGCGGAACCTGTAGACGATGAAATTTAGCTTAATGATAAAAGTTCTGTTGTGTGTGGTATGAATGTTAGTGTTGAGCACACACATTTAATTTGTTAAGCGATGTGAAAGTGAGATGGAGAGAGAATTGCATTCTAGTAATTGGATAACCAAAAATAAATAAATACATAAATAGAGAAATTCAGTTATGGGCTTAAAATCTGATGAACACTATTTTCCATAGTGACATATCTGGTGGTAATGTAAGGTATTATGAAGGACATGTAGAGATTAGTAAAGAATATAAAAGATGTCATAAAATGTTGCAAACACATTTCATTTGTGTTCTAAACAAAAGATATGAGTTCCTAAGTACATTAATTTTGTTCTGTGATCTAAAGTATTTTGCTATATTTTCTTTAAAGCTCTCCAAATAATTGTATGTGGACTAAGTGCATTACCAATCAATAATATTTCACTAATTGAAGACAGATTTGTAATTGTTGATATATAAAGGAGCACAAAGAAAATGTTTTTGTGTAGTAGTTACTTACAGCAAGTTCATCACAGTATTTTTAGGTTTCTCAAAATGCTTAGACATTCTCATAAAGTTATATTATGTCGTGTGGCTAGGGCCTCCCGTCGGGGAGACCGTTCGCCTGGTACAAGTCTTTCGATTTGACGCCACTTCGGCGACTTGCGCGTCGATGGGGATGAAATGATGATGGTTAGGGCAATACAACACCCAGTCCCTGAGTGGAAAAAATCTCTGACCCAGCCGGGAATCGAATCTGGGCCCTTAGGATTGACATTCTGCCGCGCTGACCACTCAGCTACCGGGGGCGGACTCTCATAAAGTACAGGTTCTACTGTCATGCCACTACGATAAAATCAATGAAAGTAACTTTATGTCAAAGGATAGAGTAATACGTAGACATTATTGGTATGTGTACCATCTTTTGTGTGTGCCGCATATGTTATATGACATTTGGTGACAACTTGAGAGCTACAGAATAGGCGAAAGGTCACACTTTGTAACTGTTTTGAAAATTTGTGAGAAAAGAACTTTGTAAAGCGAAATTTTGCTCTTTTTCGCATTTGAATGAAGTAATGATACTAGCTGGTCAAAAATGTTGCATATCATGTAAAGAGGAACCTATGAATATTGATTTGTTACACTCCAAATCTACTTGACATAACCAGTTCTATTATTTTGTATCAAAATGTTTCTCGCATTCAATCCTTTCAATTTTTGGGTGCGGGGGAATTGTAATAAAACTAATTATGGTGAGATAAATGTACTAACTGATCTTTTATCATATGAAATGACCGATTCCCAAGTTGAAGACTCAAAACCCAGAAATCCACAACCACACAGCAATATGAAAATGTATAAACGTCAACATATATGAAGACTTAATGTAATTACTATGGTGTATGATAAGCAATTACTTGTACTTTATTTTTCAAACTTACGTTTCAAAGATGATTTCGCACAAATAAATCGATAAGTGATAGTATTTTCTTTGCTAAATGTTGTTAGAGGTAAACCTTTGTCTTTAGACAGTTTGTAGTACGAGTTTGAAGTGCGAGGGTGGAGTACAAGTTATGTGTGTTGTGTTAGCGTGGTGGTTGATGTTAATTTCTATTGTGAAGTGAACTGACTGAAAATTTATCTATTCAACAATACGAAGGCCACCAGTGTTCATATTATTTAACAAAAAGAAGCCGAGTATCGTCTAGACCAATATAAAAAGTTACATTTCAGAATGGTCTAGGAGCCTACAACTTGTAACAAAGAAGGAGGATGGTAAAAGATGAATATTGTGAAAACTGTTCATTCAGATTCTATCGTTGCTACCTGTCTCTGCAGTGTGTCACTATCTCAGAATGCCAAATATTGTGAAAATGTGACCAGCCGCCCAAATTAAAACTTACTTCAAAATTAATGAACTGATTTAGGGGTACAAGAGGGCGTTGACGGTCGCTTCACTGGAAAGAATCATACTTCCTGCTAGCCAATCCTGCGAAATTATCATCAATTTCCTTACAGCCAAGGTAAATATAACCAGTTTGCACCATACCCCTCAGTTAGGTTCGCAGTCCCTGGTGATGACCCTCAATAAGATGACTTCTTACTCCCTACTGTCCGTGAGCGAACCATCGTCTCTGTCCCACTTCTTACACCTAATTTCCAGTACATAGACTTCACACTAAAACGTGTCTTAACACTCGAATCACATCACAAGATATCATCCCAACACTACAAAAGAAACCAAACACTGCTCCTGCTCCCGACTGTGTTGCCTTTATGCACCTAGAATGACCAGGCTCCTTCCTAGAAAACCTTGCCCAACTTTATAGAGTGATTCTTTACAGAGGCTGCTGTACCGAGCAGTGGAAAACCTCCCGTATTCTACTTATCGTTGAACCTAACAGTGACTAATCCTCCTACCGACTCATCAGTCTACCCAAGTATTCAGCATCGTTTGCGAATCCATCACCTCCCAACACACATCTAAACCAACGTCTTCCCCTCTCTGTCAACCAGTGTGCCTTCCGCTCTAACACTTCCACTGACGAGCTGCTCCTGTGCCTTACCCACTTCCTATTCCACGAATTCAGTAATAGAAATTCCGCCGTCTTTGTGTCCCTAGACCTTGACAAAGCATTTGACCATGTATGGCACTGTGGACCCTTTCAACCCTCCAGTTGTATGTACATCCAACAAATTATGTTTGTTTTAATGTATCTTTCAGGCCAAACGCCCATCCTGTGTAACCATGATCAACACTAATTATACGTATACATTTACACGTATTCTCCATAAACCACGTTTCAGAGTGTACCAGTGTCACTTTCCACTTTTCCTGTTCCAGTCGCGTATGGTTCGCGGTGAGAACGATTGCCTGCCTGTGGCCTCGAATCTCTAATTTTACCTTCATGGTCTTTTCGCTAGATGTATGTAAGAGGAAGCATTATATTTGTTGCTTCTTCCAGGAACGCACACTGAATTTTAGCATTAGACCATATCGTGATTCAGACCTCAACTCTTGCCGCTTCAGCCACTGGAGTTGACTTACCTTCTCCATGAAGTTTTCGCGCTTACTAAATGACCTGTAACGAAAAAGGCTATTTTTCTTTAGATCTAATCTATTTCCTCTACTAATCGTATCTGGTGTGGATCCCAGATTGACAAACAATATTCGAGTATTGGCCGAGGATTCTTACGATGAATCTCAGTGAGGCATGCGCCCTATTGGCGATAAATTTTATGTGGTTGTCACACTTTAAGTCGCTCCGTCTGCATGCTTAAAGATACATTATGGAAGTAACCGGTTCCAGTGATTGTTCTCCAATCAAGTAATCATATAGTAGAGTGTCCTTCTGTCTATGTACACGCAATACGCTACATTTGTTAATGTTGAAGGTCAACTGCCACTTCCTTTGCATCTAGCGTAGATCGTCTGCAGTTCTTCCTGCATCTCTCTACAATTTTCTAGTCTTGCGACTTCTCTGTACACAATAGCATCATCCGAAAAAAGCCTCATGGAACTTTCCGATATTATCTATTGCCTATTTGTATGTATTGTGAAAAATAGTGGTCCTATGATATTCTCTTGGGGCAGGCCCGAAGTTACTTTTATGTCTGAAGACTTCTTTCCATTCAGAATGACTTGTTGTCTTTGCTAGAAACTCTGACCGCCAATCAGACAGTTAGTCTGATATTCCGTACGCTCGTCTTTTGTTGATCAGACAGCAGTGTGGGACTGTTTCAAACGCTTTACAGAAGTCAAGGAACATAATATCTACCTGGGTGGCTATATTTACTGGTTTCTGGGTCTTATGAACGAATAGAGCGAGCTGGGTTTCACACGATTTGGAGCCCATATTGATTCACAGAAACAAAATTTTCAGTCTCCAGAAATATCATAAGACGTCAGCATAAAATATGTTGCAAAATTCTGCAACAGGCTGACTCCAGAAATATAGGTCTATAGCTTTGTGCATCTGTTCCACGATCCTTCTTGAAAACGGGAAAATGGCCTGTGCTTTTTTCCAATCATCAGGAACGCTTCGCTCTTCTAGAGACCTCGAGAGGTGGCATGCCACTCTCTCATTTTAATAACATTGTCAATGTGACTAACGTTCATATTTTAGGTAGTGATCTTGGTGTTCCCTAGTACTACATTTGGTATGTGTGGTTTATGACCAGCTGGCAGGAAGTGGGTAGAAGAAGCCATTTAAGAGAGACTGCTGTAAACTGAGCCTTTGTGCAAACAGTGGGAAGGTCATTAAACTCTATCCATTCTCATGGCTCAAATGGTTCAAATGGCTCTGAGCACTATGGGACTTAACATATGAGGTCAACAGTCCCCTAGAACTTAGAACTACTTAAACCTAACTAACCTAAGGACATCACACACATCCATGCCCGAGGCAGGCTTCGAACCTGTGACCGTAGCGGTCGCGCGGTTCCAGACTGAAGCGCCTAGACCCGCTCGGCCACACTGGCCGGCTCCATTCTCATGTTAGAAGCTGGGACGATATGGACAAAGTGGCTGGTGCATGTGTTTAGTAGAGGCAATGCTCCCATGTCGCCAGGAAGTCGCCAGGTCCTAGTAGCAAGTGGCAAAAGCATGTTCGATGGGCACGACTGTCTGGGAAGCTTAATAGCCTTCTTTCAGAAACTGGAAATAGTTGACCTGGAAAGATTAGATGTCTCCTTAAATGAGGGACTAGGGTCCTGTCTAGGTAGATATTTTTGCCAAAAATATTGCCATGCTCACCGTGAGAACGACGTCTCCCTAGTCTAAAATCTCCTTTTTTTCAGACAAGAGCGATTTGGAGTCGCTGATTGGCTCCTCCCCCCCCCCCCTCCCCCAGCGCGGGAACCCCGTTGCTGTGTCTGGATTGACTACCAGGCCAACAGAACAGTGAAGAGGTGAAGAGGGAGATTCAGTGAGTAGAGCAGAGTTCGATTGGTTTCGTTTTTTCATGATTCGGCTCCCTTACTGACGGCTGGTGGAAAGTAATTGTGATTCTCTGTCTTCTTCGTCTGCCGGTCCTCTCCTGGTGGAGAACTCCACGCCTTTCCGTAGTGGGTGAGACTCGTCTGTGTCTTACAATGGACTAAGAATCAATGGCAGTTTCCAACTGTACCGACAATGGAACTGCATATCATCTCAGACGTAACGTGTGTAAATACGGTGAACTTATTTGTTCAAAAATGTTTCAAATGACTCTGAGCACTGCGCGACTTAACTTCTGAGGTCATCAGTCGCCTATAACTTAGAACTAATTAAACCTAACTAACCTAAGGACACCACACACATCCATGCCCGAGGCACGATTCGAACCTGCGACCGTAGCGGTCGCTCGGTTCCAGACTGTAGCGCCTAGAACCGCACAGCCACTCCGGCCGGCGAACTTATTTGTCCTGTGTCGGCCATATGACGTTTGACAATTCAGCATGCATCGTTGTGCCTTTGAGTCAAATTGGTTTGGCCAGACCAGTGAACGGGTGCGCCTCACACTGAAATCTGCAGGGATTTCAGGGCTCTGATAGGGAAGTTTCCTACGTTCTGATAATCAGAACGCCAGACCGTGTAGTTTGCAGATTTTCCTGGACGCGTCAGAACATTACAGCTGCCGCTGAGCGCCGCTCCTCGCCAATAGCGCGCCGTTTTCTGCTGCCGCCTGAATCAAGGTGGAAGGATAAAATACTGTTGCATCGGCTTAGGGTTGTTAAATTATGTTAACAGCTCGCTTTTCTCAGGTGAACTATAGTTTCTGGTATACTTGGCCGTAGTTGATTCCATCTGAACAGAATTGGGCCTCACAGTGGATTCATACAAACAAAGTCAAGTTGCGTTGTAAAAGGCTTAATTCAGAGGAGAATTTGTACAGCTTCCACCCCGATGTATGCTTTGCCAATCAAACATGATCCCGTTTCTGATTTATGTTTGTCATTTTTATTTGATATTTATCAGCTCACTGTAGTTATAAAAGAATTAATTAAGCTTGTCGCTATTTTGTAAACTTAAATACGCCACAGTTCTCATTAATACTCCTTCAACTATTCACTGTTTTTATTTTAAGGTGGTACACCAGCAGTTCAAGGTCCAATCTTATTAAATTAATTAATTTGGGTTCTGAAAGCCACCAAATGCTTAGGCAACGAAACTGCCACAAGTAAATTCACTAATTTCATTTACAAAGAATTAAGGTGGTAGCACACGATTTGAAGGTTATTGAGAAGATAATACTTTTCTTTATGTAAAGATAATAACATTTAGCACCATTCAGTCATGAAGGGCTTATTTGCATAGTGCTACAAGTCCATTACCTTCACTTTTCTGTCTATAATGCTTCTGAAATTAATGGTCGAAACAAACAGAAAGGTTCATCTCTAGCAAGAAGCCATATGCTTGAATATTTCTGGTATCTCAACTGCAGATTTTTCAGCGCTCATTTAACTTTAGGACTTTGTATCCCAGAATGAACAAAAACGGACTTGTACCACTATTGAAATAAGCCATTCATATATTTTTATAATTAAAGCACGTGACGGCTAGCGACCTATGGCACACTGCTGGTCGAACAGCGGCAAGCTGTTTCGCAAATTGTCAGTAGCTTCGAAGTGGTATCCTGTCAAGTACAGTAGCCTTTGAGTGATTTGAGTTGCTTTTCTGTAGCTTAGTCGCTAATTTCTGTATCTGTCATTTTTTTGTTCATGCAATAATTTAAAGAAGGAACTACTTCCTCTGCGAAACGCTTTTGGAGAAAGACGTTTAATATATCGGACGTTTCTGTGTCATGCTCTGTGCTATTACGGTTACAGAGCGTCTGGATAGATGATTAGATCCCGTTACTGATTTAAATTCCTTCATTTTCCATCTCCCAGGAAGGCTACTTCAAGTCTGTCCCAGTTCCTCCACTCCTGGACATTGTCTGCATTGCCCAAATGTCTAAAGCGTCTCTTGCTGTGTACCTCATCCAACACAAGGTCGACATAGCCTTTCTGCCCCTGTATCCCGCCCTCTAGAAATCCCAAAGATTCCTTCCACCTCATCTCAAAATGTACCCAGTGGTTCCTTAAAATCACTCCTTTCACAAAAAGGGCATCTAAAATCGTCGTATTAGATTAGTTGACACTCTAAAATATCTGATAGTACTTCTCGACTGTATACCAACACAGTAACCGGATTTACAAATTAGTCAACAGAAGGTCAACCGTAGACTAAACCTGCTAACGGCCCAAACATGGGAAATGCGTCTCACCAACATATAGCACACCCAAAAAGCCTTAATCCGACCAATCCTCTCTTACGCCAGTGTCTTCGCTCCACCAAAATTCTACCATTCTCTCAGGATCCTGAAACGTCACGGATTCTGCCTAGCCTTCCGTATATGGCTACCGTTCTCCACTAGCATGCAGTATGAGATTATTAATTTCCTGTCTCCCCTCTACAATATCGAACACTCAGATTTCCTACGCTTCCCGTAAACTTTGCGCAAGCCACCCTACCATTTCGTCCCTGACTATTAACTCCCATATTCTGCCACGTCTGTACCATTACATCCTTCTGATGTTGCACCTATACTTTCCCCACATCCTATCCTAGCGATACGTAATAACCTCCGCATATTGACTGCTAAATCTACCCGGATATCTAAACACCCTTTGAGCTTTCACGGAATACTCCATCCCTTCCCCCACTTTCCGCCCTCCGTATCCAACGCTCAGGTCCTCCTCCGCAGCTCATCCACGTCATGTCATTTCCACAATAATCTCCCTCCTCTCCTCCTCACTACTGCTTACTTCTGGCATCCCATTCCAGTAAAATGAAGCGCTTAATTGCTTACTTTTTTTTAGAAAGACTGTTGTCAAACGACTACTTTAAAGAGTACAACAACATTTTACTTTAAATGTTCAACATTCAACCGCCTGTACTGAGAACGTATACTTCTATGAATCCTTTTCGGATCACTGATAGTGTAGTCTTTCTTTTAACTTAATTGAGAGGTGCTCAATGTTACAAAAATTCGCGAGAAACGACACATGGTTCGGATTCCACGTTAAACAGTAGGTTTCCTTTCCCCAGTTGGTGATTGTGGTAGGGCAGAGACACACTAGTGTTTGAAATAGCATCCAGTTAAAAGACATGCACTAGGAGATTCAGCCACACAAAACTACTATTACCAGATTCTGTATTTTGAAGGAAGAACAGTCTTGAATGCAGGGGAAACAATGCTTTTGTTGACACGTTTCGTAATTCTGGGTCATTATCAGAAAATTTTAATATATAAAAAAATATTTCTGTTGATTCATCAGACTGGTGAAATGCGTCAATAAAAGCATTGTTTTTCCTGGATTCAAGACTTTTGCTGTCGTAATACTACCTGTGGTTGCTACACCAGTTAGGTGTTGAAATCTAGCATATACTTTAGAATTTTTGGCACTCTTTTATTGTACATGTTTATGTGGAAATTAACTCGCACTTTCTTTTACACTGAAGATGTATTTTCTCAATATTGTGACATCTCATTAACTGATTTATGTCTTATAGCTTGTTTTCATGTATTAAACTCAACTATATCCTGGTTACTCGGTGTAAATACTGCACTTTTTGCACTGCTGGCGTATATTTGCAGACATTTCAGAATATTGCAACATCTTAACTGTGAGAAATAATGTACTACCATGTTGTTTTTTCTTACAATAGAGCCATCTAGTGGCAACAGCTATAACCACGTACTCATAGTGCAACCAACAAACTGAGGACGATTGTAGCAGTGAGCCACCTATTTGTGTGGTACAATACAAAACATAGCTGACAAATTTTTCGGCTTGTCTGATTCTTCTATGTATTTCGCTGTAAATCAGGGCACTTGGGGAGGAGATGCTTCTTGCAAATTGCACGAGTTCAGCGGGGGCAGGAGCAATATCCCCTCCCCTCCCCCTCCCCCTCCCCCTCCCCCTCCCCCTCCCCCTCCCCCTCCCCCTCCCCCTCCCCTCTCCTCTCCTCTCCTCTCCTCTCCTCTCCTCTCCCTGACCTTCGAGATGAGGAAGTGTTGGTGCTTCGCCAGATATATACAGCAAGTACAATTGTTTCTGCTACAATAAGATACCGAAAAAAGAGTGCTGATATTGATGTCAGCACCTTCTGGGCTTGTTCTTTCCTTGTCACCCTACTAACGCTATACTTGTAATACATAATACTTTACCTTTCCATTTGAGATCTGAACTAAGGGGGAGGGAGATGACATTAGTCTCATGCAAAGGAAACACACGGAGAAAACTCAAACTATAAAACATTAAGAAGAGGTTGTTGTTGTTGTTGTTGTTGTTGTTGTTGTTGTGGTGGTGGTGGTCTTCAGCGGTATTTTATACAGCTTCCACACTGGTCTCTCCAGTGTAAGTCTCATCATCTCTGTGTAAATCCGTTTGAATGTGCCACCCCTATTTGAGCCTTGGTCTCCCCAACAACTATAACCCACACACTTGACTCCATCACCGAAATGACGATTCCTTAATGACTCAAAATGTGTTCCATCGACCAGTCCCTTCTTTCAGTGAAGTGGTACCCTAAATATTTCCTCAATTATATTCAGAACCTCGTCATTCGTTATTCCATCTACCCACCAGTAATTAACATTTTTCCGTAGTAACACATATAAAAAGCTTCTATTCTTCTCTTGCCTGAACTGTTTTTCACCCAAGTTTCGCTTCCATACAAGGCTACACTACAGATATATACCTGTACAGAAGATTCCCTAATAAATTTGTATTCGATGTCAAAAAATTTCTGTCCTTCAGAAACAATTTTCCTGCTATTGTCAGTCTGCATTTTGTATCCTCTGTACTCGAGTCATCATCTTCTATTTTGCTACTCAAATGGCAGAACATGTGTACTACTTTTAGTATCTCACTTCCTAATCTAATACCCTCAGCATCGTGTGAGGTTACGTATATTAAGGCAGTCTAATCGGTCACTCAGTATTGGTAAGAGGCGAATTTGCTTGTACGTCTGAGCGCCGGTGGCCAACCCCAGGGCTGTCAAAGAGCTGTAGCCAGTCCAGAGCAGCGACCATTGCTGGCGAGCCCAGCTGTGGGCACAAAGCCTACGCCATAAATGGGGAAGTCCCGCTTGGATGATGCATAGATCGTTTAGGAGGGTCAGCTATGCTCCCAGAAATGGTGGGCTTTGAGACAAACTGACATGCGCTCTTACAGCTCTTTGAGAGTCTACAATAATTCACAGTCAGCTGTTAATGCAACCTTTAATACCTCTGTGATCTCAGAAAAATTAGGCACATTCAATGGCATAACTCTATTTGAATATCTATAAATCTACAGAAGTTAATATTTCACATTGAATAAATATGTGCACAATGAATCTATGAATTACGGAAATTTAATCGCGTCATGCGAAGCAGGCAAAAAGGAATACAAACGTCTCAAAAATTAGATCGACAGGAAGTGCAAAATGGCTAAGCAGGTATGGCTAGAGGACAAATGTAAGGGTGTAGAGGCTTATCGCACTAGGGGTAAGACAGATACTGCCTACAGGGAAATTAAAGAGATATTTGGAGAAAAGAGAACGACTCGTGTGAATATCAAGAGCTCGGATGGGAACCCAATTCTAAGCAAAGAAGGGAAAGCAGAAAGGTGGAAGGAGTATATGGACCATAGAGGGTCTATACAAGGGCGATGTACTTGAGGGCAATGTTACAGAAATGGAAGAGGATGTAGATGAATATGAAATGGGAGATATGATACTGCATGAAGAGTTTGATAGAGCACTGAAAGACCTGAGTCGAGAAAAGGCCCCGGGAGTAGTGGTAGAACTACTGGTAGCCTTGGGAGAGCCAGTCCTGACAAAACTCTACCATCTGGTGAGCAAGGTGTATGAGATAGGCGAAATACCCTCAGACTTTAAGAAGAACGTAATAATTCCAATCCCAAAGAAAGCAGGCGTTGACAGATGTGAATATTACCGAACTATCAGTTTAATAAGTCACAGCTGCAAAATACTAACGCGAATTCTTTACAGACGAATGGAAAAACTGGTTGAAGCAGACCTCGGGGAAGATCAGTTTGGATTCCGTAGAAATATTGGAACACGTGAGGCAATACTGACCCTACGACTTATTTTAGAAGCTAGATTAAGAAAAGGCAAACCTACGTTTCTAGCATTTGTAGACTTAGAGAAAGCTTTTGACAATGTTGACTGGAATACTCTCTTTCAAACTCTGAAGGTGGCAGGGGTAAAATACAGGGAGCGAAAGGCTATTTACAATTTGTACAGAAACCAGATGGCAGTTATAAGAGTCGAGGGACATGAAAGGGAAGCAGTGGTTGGGAAGGGAGTGAGACAGGGTTGTAGCCTCTCCCCGGTGTTGTTCAATCTGTAAATTGAGCAAGCAGTAAAGGCAACAAAAGAAAGACTCGGAGTAGGTATTAAAATCCATGGAGAAGAAATAAAAACTTTGAGGTTCGCCGATGACATTGTAATTCTCTGTCAGAGACAGCAAAGGACTTGGAAGAGCAGCTGAACGGAATGGACAGTGTCTTGAAAGGAGGATTGAAACGTCCCCTTAGAAAAATTATACATGACTGTGCTTAAACTGACACACAATATTTTTGGCGCAACGCAATCTGACTTTCAAAAATCCCTACAAAAGAATGGCCCTGACTAACATTAACCTATACGTTTCACAAATCACTTACCTCACAAAAATCTTCGTTACTCGAACTACTGCAATACAGCGAGCGCCACTACTGCCAGCTAAATAAAAGATTCAAACTACTGAAGGCACTAACTACTGATAGGCATAGTTAGCAAATGAAAGATTTTGATAGAGAACAAACAATGTATTTACCTTAATAGTGTCGAAAAGTCACAATATACATAGCAGTTCATGACATCCATTCTTACAAATATCAAAACTCCGCCATTTCTCTCCGCCACTTACAGGATATAAGATGAACATCAACAAAATCAAAACGAGGATAATGGAATGTAGTCGAATTAAGTCGGGTGACGCTGAGGAAATTAGATTAGAAAATGAGATACTTAAAGTAGTAAAGGAGTTTTGCTATTTGGGGAGCAAAATAACTGATGATGGTCGAAGTAGAGGGGATATAAAATGTAGACTGGCAATGGCAAGGAAAGCGTTTCTGAAGAACAGAAATTTGTTAACATCGAGTATTGATTTAAGTGTCAGGAAGCCATTTCTGAAAGTATTCGTATGGAGTGTAGCCATGTATGGAAGTGAAACATGGACGATAACTAGTTTGGACAAGAAGAGAATAGAAGCTTTCGAAATGTGGTGCTACAGAAGAATGCTGAAGATTAGATGGGTAGATCACATAGCTAATGAGGAGGTACTGAATAGGATTGGGGAGAAGAGGAGTTTGTGGCACAACTTGACTAGAAGAAGGGATCGGTTGGTAGGACATGTTCTGAGGCATCAAGGGATCACCAGTTTAGTATTGGAGGGCAGCGTGGAGGGTAAAAATCGCAGAGGGAGACTAAGCAGATTCAGAGGGATGTAGGCTGCAGTACGTACTGGGAGATGAAGAAGCTTGCACAGGGTAGAGTAGCATGGAGAGCTGCATCAAACCAGTCTCAGGACTGAAGACCACAACAACATCATGCGATTTCAACAAACGGTATCTCAGATGAAAGTAATGAACTTTAGCTGTCCCCTCTGAAAGGTTCATGTACCTGTCTATTTTATTTATTGATTTATTCGGTCTTTTACATCTTTTTTATTACTCAAATATTTGTCAGATCGTTGTATTCTCCACATTTACACAGCTAACGCATATAGCATGAATACCTCACATATTACCTAATTTGTGTAGTTATTAAATGAACAGTTTACTATTTTTCGAGTAACTTTATTGAAAGGTTGATTCCAAGCGCTACTAAAAAGCTGTGCTAACATAAAAGTGATCAGTCACATGTGTTAGCAGACACCACAATTGGAAAAAGAACCAAAGACGCTTCTGTCAGGAAGACATAAATTGTTTGAACAATATTTAAGAGCTCTCTGCTGTCAATCAAAAGCACACTTGTACAATAATGCTGACTTATTTATGAACTATTACTTATTATTGTAAATGACCTGGGTCTAACTGTTTATGACATTTATTTATTTAAATATTGTTGTAGTATATCGGTTTCGACAGGTAAGTGGTCTACTTGAATCAGATAATGTCTGTAGAGTTAAAGACGGCGTAGTTTTGGTAGGTACAGACTTCAGCCAAAAAGCAGAGAGTAGCGAAACACTACAGGAGTCAAGTGGAGACTGGAACTTTTCAAGTGACATGCTCAAGAGAGCGATTCTGGAGACTTTGTGGAGAGTCCTGGAAGAAGGCAGACCTATCAGAAGCAATTTTCGTGATTCAGTTATGTAGGTGATTGTTTCTGGGTGCCGGACTGCCTCTACAATATTTTAACTTTTGAAGGGACTTTATATTTCGAGAGGAATGAAAGTTTTCCAAAGTAGGACTTTAACTTTTCCCGCTTGATGTACAGAAGTGACAAGGGAATGGTCAGACTCGTCACGCCGAAAGCAATACATCTTTTTTTAGCACTGTTATTTAACTGTGCAAAAGGTCCGTATGCAAAATTGTAGCTGCTGACATGAAATGGAAGTCACCTAAAAAAAAAAATAAATAAATAAATAGAATCACGAACATGGCTGTGTTTCCTGCTTGGCGCTTGCAGTGACGGCTTGCCACCCCTGGAAATGGCGAGTCGCGAGCGTTGTGCGCATGGTCGGGAAGAGCGGCCGTCTTATCGCGGCGTTCACTAAAGAGGAGTATCGCTGCACGGTTTTGGTGGAAAGGGGAAACGAATATTCGTTTCTGTGGCATGCACGTCCTTTTAATTTCTGGTACGTATTTCGAAACTCACCGTCCTGAAACTGGCTAGAGATGTGAAAGATGTTCTGTACATGGTCATCTGTACTCCACAAGCCACTTTACGGTGAACATTCAATCTCCCCTCGCAGGTGATGGCGAACCCTGTAAATGTTTTGCTGCTTGCCATGGAGATACACCACAGACGCCAAATGAAGCAGTCAACAGAAAGCACGCGTGAAGCCTATGTGTTGTGCGACATGGTTGTTAAACTTCTAGACGAGCATGTAAATGGCGCAGACATGTGGCTAGAAACAACTGGAACACTCGATATTGCAGACTGTGAATCTACAGACGGCGAAGACACCGACGAAAGTTGCACTCATGAAGACTCTTCGAGTGATAGTGCCGCGTACCATCATCAATTATCTCCGAAAGTAACACCAGCACCTACAATTACCTTATCAGACAAAGAAAAAGCGGTGACGTATTGGTTGAACGAAAGTGGTAAGAAGCGCCTACGTGTCAGTACTGTTCAAAATAAGTATCGCTTTGTCCGTTCTGAACGTGAATTGTATAGCTGGAAAAAGGAAGTCGCTCGACGACGTAAGAGTCGACTGGAAATTGCGACGGAGATAAATGCGCGACTCTTTGAGCTATTTACCGATGCCAGACAACGGTCATATTTTAGTGTCAGCGATACAACATATCGTGATTGGGCGTTGAAGATTGTCAACGCGATAGGCGCTATAGAATTTACAGCTTCTCAAAGTTGGATTAGTCGCTTCAAAACATCACATAAAATTGTGGCAAAAAAAAAAAAAATAAAATTTATATCGAGAAACAGGTCGGAAAATGAAGTGACACAAATCGAAATGGTAGCTTTTCTTACGAATGCAAAAAATAAGATAGCTAGTTTTTGTGAATCGTGCGTGTACAATGCAAATCAATCAGGTTTTCAAAAGGAAATGCGTGCGAAAATAACACTGTCATTCAAACGGGAAAAACATATTGAGGCGATTGTGCAGTCCACGACTGCACCCACCCATTCATACACTATAATGCCCATAATTAGTCTGGATGGTTTATTGCTGCCTAAACTATGTGTGTGTCTTCAAGAACCAACTGGACGTTTTGGACCACGTGTCAAAAGAACAATGTTCTACGCAAACAATCTTGTGGTAGACCCATCGAAGTCTGGAAAAATGGCAAATGAAAAAGTTACACTTTTCATGCGTCATGCTTTTCTTCCGTTCTGCGGGAACAAATCTCTTCTTCTAGATTCCTGGTCAGGTCATAAAAGGTCTGATTCATTAAAAGCTGTATTTCGAGCCCACCCTGACAAAGAAGTAGATATACTTCAGATTACACCCGGCACGACGAACGTAATTCAATCTTTAGACAGAATTTTTCCGCCAGTGGAAGGCATTTTACAGAAAACTAACAGAAAATTATGGTGTGCAGATCACTAATTTCCTGTCTATCACCGTGACAATATTCTCAAGATGCAATCAGTAGTACATTATCAATTTTCCTCCCCACGGTTTCAGAATTTGATTAAATATGCGTGGCACTCCTCGAAATATACTGATACTAGGCCTGATTCATTCCTAACACCAGCCCAGTTTTGTCTACGGACATTTAACAACGTCTGTGATTCGCCGGGCTGTCATATGTCGTCTTTGCTTGTATGTTCTTGGTGCACAAAAAACCCTATGTTTTTAACATATCAATATTTTGCATTTTTGCGCTAATTACAAAAAATAAAATTTTGACGTGTTCTAAACAGTATATTTATTTGTGTCTATGTCATAGCTATTTAGAAAGAATGTTGTAGGTAACGTATCAGCCATATTTGTCAACGAATGTTTAATTATCATACGATCGCTTTCACTGGGGGAATCAGCTCTCTCACTGCTGTGGCAAGAGAGCGGCGCGTAGCTGACGCCACCCACCTTGTCCCTAGATGGCGTTGGTATAACGTAGCGAGAGAGGTCAGGGTTGTACAAGAAGCAGTTATAAGCGCGGAAACCATGCCACAATGTCTTACTTCACAAAATTGTTTGCAGACTTCCAGGGCATGTCAACAGCTAAAATTCTGCATACAGACTTCTTGCAATGTTAACTCACAGTGGTAAAAAAAAAGCAACACAGGTTTCGACATGACAAGTCTGACCATTCCCTTGTGAGAATAGAGTATGACTTACTATTCTTCACGTCACGTGTGTTAATTTGTGAATCATGAAGTTGAACTCTGAACTATGTTGAGCAGGTGAATCTTTCGTGTATTGTGATCACGAAATGGACTTCCCGAAATCTACAAATGCCGTAAAGTTGTGATTGCCTTTCCTCAATCTGACTTCTAAGATAGATCGTAGGGTCAGTATTGAGGGAGGGTTGAAACATACCCACCGACGTTACTCTAGAATCGAAACTAATCTTCTCAGAGGTTGGCTTCTGCTAGTTTTTACAGTCTACTACAAATAATTCGTCTCAGTATTTCTCAACCATGCCTTATTAAACTGGCTATTCGGTAATTTTCGCACCTTTGAAGACTTTTTAATTGGAAGTTTCACATTGAAGCTAGGGGGTTTTCCGCCTATGCCACAAATACGTATGTAGCACACCAGTTGGAATAATTTCGGCATAACAGACTCTTCTGAGGACGTCACTGATTCTGTGGAATTGTCATCTACTTCAACGAACTTGCTTAGACTTAGCTTTTGCAGCGCTCTGTCAAATTCTTCTAGGAACTGTCATATCTTCCACGCAACTGCCATCACTTTCTTTCCTGTAACATTTTCGTTTCCCTTGTATAGCCTGTTGATATGTTTCTTCCCCCATTCAGCTTTTGCTTCTTTGCTTACAAGGGAACCTCCCCATCGCACCCCCCTCTGATTTAGTTACAAGTTGCCACAGTGGATAGGCCTTGAAAAACTGAACACAGATCAATTGAGAAAACAGGAAGAAGTTGTGGAACTGAAAAAAAACAAGCAAAATATACAAACTGAGTAGTCCATGGGCCACATACGCAACATCATGGACTATGTGAGCTCAGTAGCGCCGTGGTGTCGTGGTAGCGTGAGCAGTTGCAGAACGAGAGGTCCTTGGTTCGGGTCTTCCCTCGAGTGAAAATTTTACTTTTTTTGCATAGTTATGATCCGTCCGTTCGTTCATTGACGTCTCTGTTCACTGTAATAAGTTTAGTGTATTTTGCGACCGCATCGAAAAACCGTGCGATTAGTAAGACGAAAGGACGTACCCCTCCAATGGGAACCGAAAACATTTGATCGCAAGGTCATAGGTCAACCGATTCCTCCACAGGAAACACATCTGATATATTCTATACGACACTGGTGACGGCATGTGCGTCACATGACAGGAATATGTTGTCGACCCACCTAACTTGTACACTTGGCGAATGTGTAAAAAGATTCTTCTACCTTGCCCGATTTAGGTTTTCTTGTGGATGTGATAATCACTCCCAAAAAAGTGATGAAAACAAGAGTGTCACATAAACTGAAAACAAAAAATTAAACTTTTCACTCGGTGGAAGATTTGAACCAAGGACCTTTCGTTCCGCAGCTACTCACGCTACCACGGGACCACGGCGCTCTTGAGATCACGGCATCCTTGTTGCTTATCGTTCGCATGGACCACTCAGTTTGTATATTTTGCTTATTTTTCATAGTTCCACACAACTTCTTCCTGTTTTCTCGATTGATATGTGTTCAGTTTTTCAAGGCCTATCCACTGTGCCAACTTATAACTAAATCTGAGGGGGGTGCGACGGAGAGGTTCCCTTGTTAGTAGTGGCTGGCCGATTCACCTATTGATATTCATATAGCTGCTTCTCTTTTCTCGCGAACTGGAAGTGTAGATCAGGTACATGCTTTCACAACCCATCTAGAACTTTCATTTGTAATGAAAGTAGTCGTGAACTACGAAATAGTTCGTGATTTCACAAGAAATGGCGCAAGGTGCACCTACCAGTTGGATACATGTTCTGATTTATTCGAAATTGAATTGTTAACCGTGTCTCCGTGGTCTCGAATACCTTAATTTTTTTACCGTTGAGGGGGTAGATGTGACCCGGGGCGGGGCGAAGTGGGCTGTAGAACTGCGCACTTGTTGCCCGCTAGGAATGCTCTTGAAAGCACTCTTCACCTATAGTTGAAGAAAGAATATAATGTTATGCGCTTTTGGGATCAGAGATCCACAGCACAAATGCCGAAGGAACATATGTTTTCCAATGCTAACTACTCAGGAACGTGCACAGTAATATGAATTCGTTAATGCGCAGTATAGGGACTGTCAGCTAATGTGGTACATGTTTGTAGCAAAGTAGTATGAAATAAAACACTGTTGCAATCTAATGCAATGAGTAGACGAAAAATGACATTCAGAACATTTAGTATATATTTGTGAGTGTGTCATATTGCAGTTAATGTTATAAATATACGATACTAATTTATTTAGTTTACCAAGTAACAGCAAGATCAGTGGGGGAAGGTGGTGTAAAGTGGCCAGAATGGGAAAAGTGGCCATTGATAGTTCTTGCCCTGAACAGCACTGCTACCTGCCAAGAAGTCGTTAGACTAGTTCTAATGTACATTACTATTGTCAGTGAGTGACAGAAGCACCTTGTTTCGCTGTTAGTAAAAATTTGAGTTTGAGTCATCTGATTTATGGTAAATGATTATTATTTTTGTTACGTCACTTGCATGGAGAGTAATAATTTATAATATTAATGTTTAAACAAAGTGGCTTCCAAATATAGTTTGTTATTTAATTCAGTTTGATACTCTCCTTTGTGGATCACTAATGCCAACATCGCGTCCGATCGGGAAAACTTGCTGCACAGCTCGCAGGGGAAAGTGGCCCATGTGTTCACCCCAATAAGATCTATTAAAAACCACGCTTAAGACAGATATAACTCACTTGTAAACCCTATTATGCCGAAAGCTATCACCATTATACCCCTATGTGACAATCTGGAAGGAATTTAGTATTATAACCGTGTCTGTCTTAGGCCTGATACAGAAATCCGATTTGGTGACTGATTTGGCACATCCTATCACGTAGCCTGTGTGACGAGTCTTGTGTATATCTCGCATTTCATTAGTTATTTTATTGTAATAGTCCTAGTATTTTATTAAAATACTTGGTGAGCCACGCTTACGTCAGTAAATACCTCAGTAACAGATGTAGCAGCTATTGAAATGCGGAACCATCACTAACGAAAATGACCTCAGCTGCTATTTTTAATGATTGTAAATGCTAGCTGCTTTTCGTCAGATTATGTTGGCCGTATTATTGAAGGATGGTTTTCAAACTTCCCCTTCAATTGTCCATAATGAGAGATCAGCGACAAGTGTCAATTGAAATGGGCACTTCAGAATGATGCTCAGAAAAGCTAGAGGTGGAATTTAGTGTTAAGTGGAATAATGCCACGCATGTTACACTTTAGTAAAAACTAAGAAACCTAAATTTTTCCCTTTCCTACTTCGTCAGAAACAGTTCTGTCGCCCTGAAAAATAATCCTCTATCAAAGTTTAGTATTGTGGATCTGTCTATATTGGTATTGTATCCTACGTGCCGATTATTACTAGCGCCAAGAAACAAAAACGCAGAGTTAATAGGTCATGTTGGCTCTCGTATTGTCTCCGTTCTTTCCACTGTAAATGCTGTTCGCAGATGCAAGAGAATGGTAGTGAACACCGGCGAATCGTCTGCGAATGTTTATTCTCTGGCGTTCGCTTCCATTCACTCCAGTGTCAACCGTGCTTTAGAGAAACGTATGAATGGTCACCGAAACCCGTCCTATCAAGCTTTGTCTACCCTGCTACTTCTATTCTGAATGGAAAATCCAACTCAACGTCTCCGTGGGTAACGGCAATCCCACCCATAGCCCAATACCTGCAGACATCTCTCGACATTTTTATGGGACAGTTTTTCCGGAACTGCTCCGTAACCTGATAACCAACCCATTATTCACATTACACTACCAAATAAATTCAAATTAGAATTTAAGTATGAACGTATTCAAGTAACGAACAGCAATGTCGTTACTTTAAATACATTTAATTTCTATAATTTAATTTTTCTGTGAGCTAAGTGCATTGGATGCCTGTGAGTGCTAGTGGCATAGAGGCAGAATAGCAAACAGGTCGTATAACTTTTGATACAGTACAGAACTGCTGGCAGGTACGCACTGGGTGATAGTCGCTCTTTCGGATGGTCATGGTACACCAGTGCGTGCCGGACTAAGCTGGTCAGCAAGACTAGGATTGCCTTACCGACATTTTTTTTGACAGGGATGAAAACTCGCGAGTGCCTACGTGCAGTCACTATCATTGGTTGAAATATGAAACCATCCCTTTAGTGGGGGAGAATTTCCGCTTGCTGTCCCATTCTAAAACAAATGTGTATTACTGTTTACTTGCAGCAGATTCGTTAAGATGAAGGAGACTGCAATTTTTTTGACTAATTAACAACTCTGAAGGCTCACAGTGATTGGCTAGCGGGAAATACGGTACTTGCAAAACCAGCAAAAGTTTTAGAAGGAGCAGATATGAAAGTGCCATCTGAGCTCAAGATAGCTAACATTCGCTTCATCTGCACTTCCAGCAGACGACACTAGCCGATGATCTATCACAGATACTGGCACCAAACTCAAGTACCACTCCAGCAATTATCTGTATCTGACTTTCATAATGCTGGTATGTGCCGCATTTGTGCATGTGACTAAGAGGAATTCTGAATTAATTCAGGTACTCAGTGAACTGACTTTACATGTGCTTAAGTAAGTGTGCCAGTTTTCATATGTACTGTTCTGAGTCTTTCCTTTAACCTGTGAACTACTTCAGCAATCCATGGGTTTACCTACATACAGCAAATTGTACGATATTGGCATTTCCTTTCCAGTTTCTCCCCTCTGTACCAACGTATTACAGGGAATTATCGTGTGTTTGACACTTTATTTAAAGCATTGTGCACTTTCAGTACTTTTATTACATATTCAGTGTGTAGAATGAAGTTCACATGTTCCAGCAATAAACAGGACTATACGCAGTATCCATATTTCTTATTTAATTCTGCCACCCCAGTTCTAGTACAGATGTTCAGTGATATCCACTATGCAACTTTGTCTTTATACTCCACATTATCTTATGGTGAGCACTCTTCACTGTATATGGCACCAGGTTCTAATCACAGAGGCGTGGTTAAAGCTCAACTGTAGTCTCACGTGTCCACTATCACTCCCTCTCCAGCAGTCATCCAAATAGCTCATCTATCAGGAGCCTTCATTAGTCATTTTTAGTTTTCTAGCCAACACATATACCGAACTTGCAGGTAGTTTCATTCCTATCCCTGAGTTTTAGCTTGTTTTGTATTATTCGAAGACTAGCGTTGTTGCATGGACGCTACCAGTGTATCTTCTGTAGGCAGTAAGTACCTACTAAATTCAGGCATAGTAACAGCTTGACTATAGTACAGTCCAACTATATCGCTTCACCTACACTTAACTGTCTCTCCCGAATCGTTAAGTATCTTTTGTACTAGTTCACATTTTTAATGTGGTGTGCACACAGGACGCCAGTAGAAGCAAAACGTTGCCTTGGTTTACTATGCTTAGGGAGTCAGGCGATGGTGTGGGTGGAACACGACAGAGAGATGGTCCACATCTAATGTCGTCCCAGTTTGAATTTTCTACGCATCCCGTAAGGCAATTACACCCAGTGCTGGGATGGTTCCTCTCTGAACAATGTGCCGATTTCCTTCTCACATACCATGCACAGCAGCCAACTGAGACTGACATGGCTGCTGTGGGCTGTTGCCGCATCCCCTTTGCTGGTAAGATTTAGACGACTTCTACCAACAGGCCTGAGGCCTGTATTTGACGGTAGCTGCTGAAGTGCCGAATTACCACCAACGTATGCGAGTGCAGTAGCTACCATCACCCAACCTCCATGTACGACTGGACATCTGTGACACTGGCCAGTCGCTCGTTGAGAGGCCATGACTCAACTAATGACCTTGTGCAGAGCTGTTATTAGGACAGTCTACAATGTCAAGAATAGTACCCTGGCAAACTGCTGGCCGTAAGAGGTGGTGGAGGGGCTACACCGAAACGAGATGCTATCTGAGTGATGTGGGGTACTGAGTACATGTGTCCCTCGCTGAGTCATGCCCATGTGAGCGCGACCAATGCCCTTCTGCTACCCTGGCTACTTGCCGAATTCAATGAATCCAACTATATCTAAATGGTTCTGAGCACTATGGGACTTAACATCTGAGGTCATCAGTCCCCCAGAACTACTTGAACGTAACTAACCTAAGGATATCACATTCATGCCCAAGGCATGATTCGAACGTGGGACCGGAGCGGTAGCGCGGTTCCAGACTGAAGCGCCTAGAACCGCTCGGCCGCACCGACCGTCTGTTTATTGGTGCCTAGTGCCTTGAAACATTTAACAGATCCTTACTACTGCATTCCGCTGCACACCATCCTCACAGCTCCAGCACTGTAGCACATCCAATTTTCAGTTGTATTTGAAAGTCACTGTACTCTGTCAGAAAAGTAATAAAATGCTACCAAATGTGTTATTTGTATCGAAAGGGATTGAGCTGACATGTTTAACAATGTCAAGGGGAGGTACTTTGTGCCTATCTTTTGGAAAATCTAATCTGCTTTATATTTTCTAATTTTCTAATTTTGTAAGATATTTGATGAATTCTAGCAGGTCCCAAAAATATTTTAAATTTTTCAATCAAACTTAAATTTGAGTTTTAAGTGTTGGCAGTATGTGTCAGTGTCCTTTAACACAAGTTCAGGAACTCGCTTAGACAGTCTTTAGAAAGTGTAAATGACAGTAGAGAATGACAACTTTGAACTTTAAATTTTTTGCTGGGCATAAAGTAGACCCCTCCCTATACTGTTGGTAATGCACGTTATGGAAATTATGTTGGTACTGGTACAGTTAGTAGAATGATGTTACTAACCTTCACAGTTCAAGCAGGAACTTTCACAACCACCCTGAAACTGGGGAATCCGTTCCTTCGGATCAACACCATCAGATTTTATCAACAATAGTGATGCTAGCAGCTTTTAAGATGAAGGGACATGCTAGTGGATATGTTGTATGTCTGAACAGGAAACGCTGATAGACCTGAAGTTAACACGTTGTTAGTGAAATGAAGGTGTTATTTTACAGCAACGTTTAGACAAGTTCCCTACCCTATCTGCGGACCTGAAGACGACAACCAGGAAACTTGTCAAAATGGAGCCAGAGAGTGACGCCTGGGCTAGTCATAACCTGAGAAGATATCAATATCTAAATCTTCCAGCGAAATCTGCATTCCTATAGTGATAGCTGTGTCAGGTATCAGGTCGAGGCGACAGTAAATACACCAAGTTCTGTGGATAAAAATCCAGTCTACCAGAGTGATGCTCAGCATTGTGCATTTCTACAGCAAGTTGGACAGACTTTCACTGCACACAAATTTTATTGAAACTAACTTCAGAACGACACAGACATTTAACAGAATGTAAACAGCTAGTAAACAATTTCACAGCAAGTATGTTAGCTAAGAGATCGTAACTACGATGCCTAGTCGGTGTAATAAACATTTTTCCTTTCGTAGTTTTCCTACATTGTTACATTAGATCTGTAAAATCCACATCAAATATCGGTCGAGCTTAAAATATCACATTTGACTAGTTACGACACGGAACATGCAGCATGCTTTAACGTCTGTCGTGCGTGGTAGAGCGACGGTCAGTACTGCAGCGGCAGCAGGCGCGTGACCTGGGAGTGGGGCTCGACCCTGCGCGTCCGCCTCCAGAAGACGCGGCGCCACCACGCGGCCAGCCGCGCCGCCAGGGGGCGCGTCGCGTCGCCGCGGCGGCGCCACCAGCTGTCGGGGTCGGCGCGCGCCAGCAGCTTGCCGAAGCCGGCGGCGTCGCCCGCGCGGGCCCGCAGGCGGCGGCGGCAGGCGGCCAGCTCGGCGCGAGCGTCGCGCATCGCGGGCCGCAGGTCGGCGCGCAGCTCGCGCTCCGCGGCGGGCACCGCCAGGTGGCAGAGGCGCGCCAGGCGCCGCGCGCGCCGCTCGCTGCGGGACGCGAGCACCGCCAGGCGGCCGACGTGCGCGTTCAGCGCGTCCCACACGGCCGCGTGCAGAGCCCACAGCTGCGCCAACAGGCCCGCCACGTCGTCGCCGCTGGCGGTCCGCATGCCCAGCTGCAGACAGTGGGGAAATGCCACGTTTCTCAGTTCACACCATCTTGGTTCAATACCTGCTAACTGAATGGTTTAACAATACACTGACATAACTAAAAAGGTATTTCCATCGTCCAGATAATTTAACATTTAGTGATCACTAGCTCCTCTGTAGGAACCATTACCGCTTACTGAGCAACAAACTAAAAGCTCACTCTGTTCCTCAATGAGACCCTGTAAGCAGGAGATAGATGCCCAGGTAGATACTGTGTTCCTCATCGTCCTGAAGGCATTTGGTATAGTTCCACACTGCCACACAATGAAAAAATACGAGCGTACACAGTATCAGGCCAGTTTTGTGCCTGGTTCGAGTCAACTTTTTATGAGAATGAATACAGATTGAACCCACAAATTGAAAGTTGTACTAAGGTCAGAATTCGAACCCAGGTCATCTGCTCACTAGCAGATGTGTCTACCACTGTACCGTCATGATACTGCAGCCAACAGCTGTATAGATTACCCTCTTATGTCTCAGTCACTGATAGAAACCTATATGAAGTTAAGACAGTAACTTACTCTGCTTGACAAGAGTATATAGGGAGTAACAGCATGTCATTCTCTATGGGGAAGACTTTAGATGTAAAAGTAACTTTCGCCGTGCCCCAGGGGAGTGTTTTCACTACCTGTGTGGGGTTGCTAGTCCCCCATCGGGCGCCTCCCCAGGTGGCGGATAGGGGAAAGCCTCCCAGATATGGGTGGCACCGGGGAAGTGAAATACCCGGCCTGGACCAAAACTAGCAGCGTGGTGGCGTCTGTACTCTAGTGGAGCGGCCTACCAAAGGAGTCTGTAACCCATCTCAGGGGCGGCCTGGAAATTATATCTCCAATCCGTTCTGAAGCAAGCGTGGCTATTATGTTTCTCACCTTAGAGTTATGTTGTGTGACAATGTAAAATTTTCCGGAGTAATAGCCCCACAGTCGGATCTCCGGGTGGGAGCAACTTTGATGTCCCGAACACCAAGTGGTGCTGCGAAGAAGATACAGACTCTTCAAGTTTGTACATATAACTGTCGCTCTCTAATAGGCAACGACAGACTAGAAGAGATCGAGAAAGGTTACAAAAATCAACTGGAGTATTGTTGGTTTAAGCGAAGTACGCCGAAAAGGGGAAGACTGTCTTCGTTTGCACTCTGGCAACTTGTTTTACTTTTGTGGCGACCCAGAAGGAAAACTCAATGGAGTTGGGTTCTTAATCAACAAGAATATTGCTGAGAGTATTGCTGAGAGTATGTCTTAGAAGGAAGTTCCAGCAGGACAGCCCGAATGGTCCTGAAGGTGTCTAATAGGTATAAAATACAGGTTGTTTAGTTGTACGCTCCCACCTCAAGTCACCCTGACGAAGAAATTGAATCCTTTTATGAAAGTCTGGGTAACACCTGTAAGAAGATTGTCACTTCCAGATGGTCATTGGCGATTTCAATGCAAAAGTTGGCACCAAGAAACAAGGCGACACAGTGGTGGGCAACTATGGGATTGACGACCGAAACGATAGAGGTGAGAGATTAGTCCATTACACCAGTACACCAGTATGTCCATCATGAATACGTTCTTTAAGAAGCACCCTGACCGAAAATGGAATTGGAGGAGCCCAAATTTCAGTGTCAAAAATGAGAGACTTTATTCTGTCAAATATTCCGCAGATTGTTAAAGACGTATCAGTGCTAAATCAGTTCAACACTGGTAGTTATCACCGTTTTATGAGAGCAAAGGTCGAACTCAATGTAAGAAATGAAAGGAATAAACTTATGAAAGGGAAGAGAAGGGTAATCAACCTCAAAAACCTGGAAGAACATTCCTCGAAATTCCAAGAAGTCCTCCAAAGCAAGTTCCACGTAACTAAAGATGGTGATTTGGCGGAAATGATTGAAGTGCACAAGAAGTCGGTGGCCTATGTGAAAAAAATAACCAAAGAAATTCAGTGCCAAAACTGAAACCCTTTTACAACAGAGGAGAGAAATGAAAATCCAAACCGATCGTGACGGTTGCGTATTCCGAACTATGTAAGACAGTGCGAAGAGACATGAAAACTGACATACAGAAATTCACTGAAGACACCTTACGAGCAAGCTTGGAGAACACGACAAGTTTAAAGTCAGCCAAACGCAAACTCACAATCGGTGAAAAGCAAATTATCGCACTCTATGGAAATGACAGTCTAATCACTGAAAAGGAGGCGGTTTTGAAGTTCATCAGAGACTTTTATAGCAATTTGTATAGCAATCCAGGGGAAAATTTGAGTATCTAAATTAAATGATATACCTAGTGTTCCAGATATACTCCCATCGGAAGTGTAGTGTGCTCTAGATAGCATGAAGGGAACAGTGCCGGGTGATGAGCTTAGCGCGACATCCTCTAACTGGCAGGAGAGGTAACAATAAATCACTTGGCAAAAGTGATTACTTCCTGCCTGCACTATGCTTCAATCCCATTATCGTGGAATAAGTCCAAGATTATTTTGATACATAAGGAAGGAAGTATTCACAATACTAAAAACTACCGTTCTATCAGCTTTCAATTTTGTACAAAATTTTCACAAAGATCTTGTTAAACCGAATTAGTTCCACCCTAGACTCAGCCCAACCTATAGAACAAGCAGGATTCCGAAGCAATTTCAGCACTATTGACCACATTCTGACCGTTAGTGAAGTGATAAGCAGAGCTAATGAATACCAACTGCCTCTCTGCATTGCCTTTGTTGACTTTGAAAAGGCATTTGACTCCGTTAGCCATGTAGCTGTCCTCCAAGCTTTGAGTGAAAAAAGGAGTGGGAGCAGCATACATTGAAGTGCTCAGGAAAATGTACGAGAATTCTTCAGCTTATGTTATCAGCGAATCAACTCAAGAGCTCCGCATCATGAGGGGTGTCAAGCAAGGCGATCCCATCTCCCCAAAACTGTTCTCTGCTGTATTGGAAATGGCTATGTCAAAGCTGAGCTGGGAAGGTAAGGGAATTAGAATTAATGGAAGAAGGCTTACCAACTTGAAATTTGCTGATATTGCCTTACTGGCCAAAGACTTCGCTGAGCTCCAAAACTTAGTTACAGATCTTGGATCGGAATGTCAGCTGGTTGGCTTGAACATGAACCTTTCCAAAACAAAAGTAATATCCAACAAATGGGTCCCAGCTGGAGATGTGAAAGTCAAGGACAGTCTACTAGAGGTCCGTGAATATATCTACCTTGGCTAGATTATAAATATGAAGGGAGACTTAAGGCCAGAAATCTATCGACGCATCAAGCTTGGCTGGCGAGCATTTGGGAAGAATTCAAAAGAATTCAGATCAAAAATGCCAGTAAAAATGAAGAAAGCAGTATTTGATCAATGCATTCTTCCTGTGACGACGTATGGCTGCGAGACATGGACACTGAACTCATTTACAAAAGGGAAACTTAGGACAGCACAGAGAGCCATGGAGAAGTCAATGCTGGGCTGTACAAGAAAGGACAGGGAAGCACAGATGACATCCGGTCTGTGACGAAGGTTAATGACAGAGTAGGTTCCTCGAAATAGCAGTGGGCTGGCCACGTCGCAAGAAGACAACAGATGGACGAAGCTAGTACTGGAGTGGAGTCCGAGAGAGCACCAGAGGCCTAGAGGAAGACCACCAGACAGATGGGACAAAGACATCAAGAAGATCGCTGGTAACACCTGGCAGAGAACTGCCCAAGACCATCCCACTTGGACAAGACTTGAAAGCCTACCTGAATCCACAACTCGAAGAGGCCACATCATCTAATGACTGAATTGACTGATCATGATTTCTCAGTAAGACATCAAAAGTTTAAGGTTTTGTGCACATTATGTATGCAGGAAAGGTGCACATATGTACGTACAGAAGGTCATTTGTTGCAGGGAGCAGCAGTTTACATCAGGAAGTGCAACATTAGTATGTAGACAAAAACCTTTTGTTGTATAGTCTTACAACTACACAACAATCAGTTGAAGTTACTTCTATAAAATATCTGATTATGTTTATGAAACTAGTAGTGGAACAACCACACAAGACCAAGTGTGGCCCTGCACTCATTCATGGTTTGTGTTCATAATGTATGGCTGCCCAAGAGCTGGCAGTTTCTGCTAACATTTACAGCTCTTGCACTGACTGGCATGACCATGCATTATGTCGTCAACTACAAAAATTTCATAAATTTTTTTGGGTCATCAGTCTACTGACTGGTTTGATGCGGCCCGCCACGAATTCCTTTCCTGTGCTAATCTCTTCATTTCAGAGTAGCACTTGCAATCTACGTCCTCAATTATTTGCTTGACGTATTCCAATCTGTCTTCCTCTACAGTTTTTGCCCTCTACAGCTCCCTCTAGTACCATGGAAGTCATTCCTCAAGTCTTAGCAGATGTCCTATCATCCTGTCCCTTCTTATCAGGGTTTTCCACATTCCTTTCCTCTCCGATTCTGCGTAGAACCTCATTCCTTACCTTATCAGTCCACCTAATTTTCAACATTCGTCTATAGCACCACATCTCAAATGCTTCGATTCTCTTCTGTTCCGGTTTTCCCACAGTCCATGTTTCACTACCATACAATGCTGTACTCCAGACGTACATCCTCAAATTTCTTCCTCAAATTAAGGCCGGTATTTGATATTAGTAGACTCCTCTTGGCCAGAAATGCCTTTTTTTTGCCATAGCGAGTCTGCTTTTGATGTCCTCCTTGCTCCGTCCGTCATTGGTTATTTTACTGCCTAGGTAGTAGAATTCCTGAACTTCGTGACCATCAATCCTGATGTTAAGTTTCTCGCTGTTCTCATTTCTACTACTCATTACCTTCGTCTTTCTCCGATTTACTCTCAAACCATACTGTGTACTCATTAGACTTCATTCCGTTCAGCAGATCATTTAGTTCTTCACTTTCACTCAGGATAGCAATGTCATCAGCGAATCGTATCATTGATATCCTTTCACCTTGTATTTGAATTCCACTCTTGAACCTTTCTTTTATTTCCATCATTGCTTCCTCGATGTACAGATTGAAGAGTAGGGGCGAAAGGCTACAGCCTTGTCTTACGCCCTTCTTAATACGATCACTTCGTTCTTGATCGTCCACTCTTATTATTCCCTCTTGGTTGTTGTACATATTGTATATGACCCGTCTCTCCCTATAGCTTACCCCTACTTTTTTCAGAATCTAACAGCTTGCACCATTTTATATTGTCCAACGCTTTTTCCAGGTCGACAAATCCTATGAAAGTGTCTTGATTTTTCTTTAGCCTTGCTTCCATTATTAGCCCTAACGTCAGAATTGCCTCTCGTCCCTTCTACAGATGTGATTTTAGAATTCCAAAACCAGTTGTGGTTTGAATAATTAGCGCAACTGGAGCAGATCTCCAAATCTCGAATACAGCAGATGCCAGGCATTCATGAAAGAATCTTCATGAAATTCAACCCACTAATGAAGGAAGTAACTTACAACTGTAATTTTGCTCATCAAATGGGATCTGTAATAGTTGAGGCTGTGACGGAATTTAAAGATCCAAATGAGAGGAGCACCTTTCGTCACAGATTCATTTGGTAAGTCTGACAGACTCACTGCCACATTTAGCCGACTCCAGTGGCACATGCTACGACAAATGTTGTGCATCACAATATCTGGTCTTGCTGATGTTCTGAGATCGTATCTTTCTAGAAGAGTCAACCAATATTGTTTCCTTTCACTTGTATCTCAAGTCACAAGAGAAAAACATTCTAACCCACACAACCTTACCAGCAATCATTAACTTCTGCAAACAATACATAACTAACATGGAAATGGGCAATGGCACAAAATGTACCATGCGCTGCACACCGTAAGGTGGCTTGTGGAACAAATGTAGACACTTGGCTAAATGTTCAGTCGTCATCATATCAGTTACCAATTTGCCTTCAGTGCAATCTTCAGTTTACATACAGCCATTATCATAGCAATGGCTCATATTCAAGATTTCACAAATGATGGCATGTACCATTGTTTTGTACTAAAACAAAACCTCTTACAGAAAGATTTTGCATACTTTCATCACACCAGCACATTGCAAACTACTGGGGAGCTTAGACCAGTAAGCAGATGTATTTATCTGTTCTTTTTGTAAGAAAGGTTTTGCTTAATGTTTCGTCATAATGGAATGGGAGCAGCACATGAAACATCATGGGATCGAGATGTTATATGATGTTTCAATTACAAAATCTAGTAGAATTTTTTTAACGACTTTACAGTATGATGATCCACCCCTTGGCCTGGATGTATGCACCATTTCGAGTGGGAATTTTGTCAAAGACTTTTTACCTTTCTGTGTTATAAGCTGCCTCAGGTTTTTTAACTGTTCCTTGATATCCTGGAGTCTCCCACTGGGATGGAGCTGAAGTCAGAGCTGGTCCCCCACATGTTCTATCGGTGACGTATGTAGTAATTTTGCTACTTTAGTGTCTCAGCACCAGGCAAATCTTTCATATGCACGCGCCACTTGTGGACAAGAACAGTCTTGGCCTAAAATGTCATCGCCATACAATCGCATAGCGGCAACACATGAGGACGCCAGTTGCCTGTCCCCACTGTTGCACCATCAGAGTACTCTCAACCACGACCAGCTGTGATTTTGTTGTTTTCCCTGATTGCTCCCCAAATTTCAGCAGCGACAACGCTGCACCTCTCCGAAACGTTGGAAGAATGGGGCATCTTCCCAGGTCGCCATTATACCCGCCAATGTGCAGAGCAGTACATAATCGCTATTAATCACAGAAATGCAATGTCATTGAGCAGCAGTCTACAGCCCACTCCAAATACCACCATTTATGTTAACAGCAGTCTATGTATGGAACGACAGTTCCCTATTGTGGCTGCTGCTAGTCTGACCAGTGATGCGAGATGACAGTGCTGCAGGGAGGTCATTACCTTTCTTTGAATTAGAGGCCCAGATGAAGCGATTATGATGTACTTGATGCATGACATGATCATCCCTTGTCACAGATGGTCAACCTACCCTCACATTGGCATGCAAGCCAATTTCCAGCCACACCCAAATGACCCTAAAATACGTTTATTGTATGATCCGACCGTCTGGCCACATGGATAATGCACAATGAGCTCCTTTTCACACTTCCAGGTGTGAACGCTGTATCACACGAGCATTCTGCACCTGCATGTCTTTCACAGGGCTTCCTGAACATCTGTCGCTGTTAAGGCCTGTGTAATAAGTAATGAGGTCTGGTAGAAAAATTAATGCACTCGTGTCCATTCTACCTGTCACAGTTGCAACTATTTAATACCAGCTGACCGAGCGAGGTGGCGCAGTGGTTAGACACTGGACTCGCATTCGGGAGGACGACGGTTCAATCCCGCGTCCGGCCATCCTGATTTAGGTTTTCCGTGATTTCCCTAAATCACACCGGGCAAATGCCGCGATGGTTCCTCTGAAAGGGCACGGCCGACTTCCTTCCCCATCCTTCCCTAATCCGATGAGACCGATGACCACGCTGTCTGGTCTCTTTCCTCAAACAACCAATACCAGCTGATACTGTGCACGAGTCTAATGTTATACGGACGTGCAATAGCGTTTTCTAAGTTCATTTGTCAAGCAATGTACCTTCAGATTTATTTGTAACTGAAGCCGTTTCAGAGGACGACTGCATGGAAACTGAAGAAAATACGACAGCGGACAGTATTTTTTTCATATTTCTCCATTCTTTACAGGTGTTCAGTATGGTCACCGTTTGTGACACAGCAAATGTCAATTCATCAGTTTAATTCAATGATGTCGCCTACATGAACTGCTTGGGAAGGAACTACAGCAGCCTGTTTTGGAAACAGGGTCACTGGGTTGCCTGTCTGCAGGGGTGTTAACTAATTCTATGTGAGAATACATACGGGATGATTTCTACACGTTCTGATATATTTGTCCTAATGGAAGTAGGCCATGGCGCATGTTACCAACCGAAACCTGAAGAGGTGCTCTATCCAATATTTTTATGTGTTTCTTACATTTCAAACTAGATCATAAATAACCCTGAAAAATGGGCTAACGTTTCACAGGTATACCATGGCAAGTTTGAAGGCAGTAAAATAGTCAAAATCAGATCTCACAAATTCTGTATGCCGCCAAATACAGAAGCTTGAAGCTCAACATCTTAACAATGTCAGAAATAAATCGCCCAGAAAAAAGCTTTTCCCATCATTTGCTTGTATCCTGTAATGTAAAGCTACTAAAAATTTCAGAATGTTTTTGGAGTGTGATTTTGGTGCAATACTTGTTGCAAAATTTAGAACTGCCATTGTTTGTGATTGTAATTTTAATGCTATGAGGTACACTTCTGAAATTTGTTGCGGAAGTCTGACAGCAAAACCTCCGTCAGACTCCAACTTTCGGGAGAGTTGAGGGTTCTATTTAACTTCATATATTACTGATTCCCAAATCCAAATGAGAGCTCTTATGTGGTCGTGACTTGAGGACAGGCTTAGCAGCTGAAGGGCTTGCTATAAGAAAGTGTAGTGCTACACGCACTCAGGCGAACGAACCAACAGTTCGCTCTGGAGCAGTTGGCCAATTTACAGTAAGCAGTCAGCGAAGGGACTGGTCTACATCAGGCGTGTCTGGAAAGTCTGCTGAATGGTCTAAGAAAGTAATGCCGACAGCAGTTACACTAAATACTGTTACTGGCTTTCAAAGTAATCATTAGCTTCGACACGTGCGACACTTGTTAGAAACTAGTAGCCAATGCACCTAGTGGAATCTGAGCACTGTGCTCAAGCTTTGTTGGACGCAGCAACGTCTGCCAATGGTAGTCCCCGCCAGTCCTAAACGGAGCAGTGCATTAACATGAAGGTGTAATTCATATTAGAGGAAACTGCGATGAAGAGTCGTGGGATGTTAGTGCATGTGAACTGTATATGAACAGTAAATAGAAAGTGGGCTGCAGCAGTTTAAACGTTTTTCGACGGCAAAGTGTGAGTAGGATGAACCGCTTTAGGGTCCACACTTGCAATACCAGACGTTACGTGAGAGCAGTGAATGTTTGTGGATGACCAGCGCCCGTTTTCGACAACGAGTGCGGAAGAATTGAATACAAGCGAAGCCCATAACCACTGTTCATGAACATTCAGTCTTTTTGATATTCAAATACGCTTTCCCAGTGTTTGGAAGTGTTCCACAAGAAGCGTTTGTTGACAGTTTCAAACAACATTACAAGCTATGTCTGAAATGTGTTCTAGGTAATGGTAATTACTTTGAAGGCCAATAAAGTTTTCTTTTTAGCTCTTGTTTCCTTTATTTTCGGAGAATATTCCTCGCTTTTCAAACACGCCTTAAGTAATTCGATTTTACCAGATAGAACTTTACATTATCGAAAAGTTTTACTTTCTACGAAAGATCTCACTACAGATTGTGTTCCTCCGCAAATGGAGCTTAGAGACCGACCAGTGCACTGGTAATTACAGATAATTCAATCATTCGTGGGTAGTGTAATATTACATTTTGTTACGGAAATAACTGTCAGATACTGTGTTGTATCTAGGAAACCAAGACGTTACTCTTTGCACAAAAAGCAAAGATCACTGCATTATATCTAATTTTTATTATCTGTTGAATGTATTATGGCTCCAGTTCTATTCTCTCTCTGACAAAGAACAAGAGATGTACAGTTGTGAATATTGTGTCACAACTCTATAGTAAAAGTATTCAAGGAGGAATTAAGTGCTTATCTCAATTAGGTGACGCTAACACAACTATCAGTCCCAGTCATTCTTATTACTATAAAAGTTTCAGCTACACGACGTCGACGTGGAGAGACGCTGTGGCGAACAAACCAGCAAATAAACACGGTGACTCGACAGCATCTAGAGGACGCAACAAGAAACCTGCCACAGCTCTTTACCAGCATATTCACACCACACACCACCAACACCACACAAACGAATTTAATTTCAATCTACATTTCAGCACACCATTCGAATGCTAAGAATACATGTTAATCTTTGCTATAAAACCATAAAATACAATGAAAATATTAGGTTGTGGTCAAATTAACTGCATTTCCATTTGCTGGAGTCAGGTACTGAGTTTGCGATAAAACGCAGGCACCCAGCAATTACCAACAATATTTTGTGGGGAAATTTCGGAGGTTTTCAATACTTCCGTGTAGTTCTGCAAGCATGTTCTAGCACCGCTGCGCATCCTGCATGCCTACCGCAATTGGTGGAGCGCTACTGCGGCAGTCGTGGTCTAGCTGCTACCGAGTCTCGTACAACGTCGCTGCCGAGAATGCAGAACGCAGTTTATAGCAATTTTGTCACACTAGTTAACATTACCTTTTATTTCGTGTTAGTGTTGACGGCTCGGTATTTGTGATCATTTAAGAGTGGTAACTCCGGAATCTTGTATTGCGTGACCAGCAGTCAACCACGTCGGGACGTTTACTGGGGAAAGTAACATGTACTTTACTATCTATGTTAACAGTATTGAGAGCGACATAATCGGAGTGACCAAACATCGCGAGCGTAGTTACCTTTCATTCGAATATCGTACCGCCAAATCTTCAAACAGTCGCGTCGAGATCGCTCATGAGTAAGCCCAAAAAATAAGTTGTGACTTCACTGTCACTTGTATAAATTCGACTGCTTGTTGGAAAAGTAGGTTTTGGGTGTGTACTCCAAGTATTTGAACAGAGGATAAGGTTTCGACAACAGACTTCAGTACATTCATTCGGGCTACGTGGCTGACGTGCGAATGAGATTCCATCGATCATTCGAAATACTGGTTGTGAGTAGATTTAACCCGGGCTCGATCCACGAGCAGTTTGAGTGGAGGGCTGTGGAGTTATCACCATTACAGTACCATAACCATCACTTATTACTACAACCAAATGACCGGAGAGAACTTACAATTCACTTGGGCCACTAGGGCACACTAATTGCAGATATGCGAAACTGAATTCTGTACTTTCACAGCGTTCTAAAACTGATCTGCGCCTTCAGACGCAATTCCTCTAACAATTTTGTAATCGTGAGGTATAGTCTCCGTTGAGTCCAACGCCTAGTACTGCAGCTTTAACATGCATGCTGCATACCAGCAATAGTTCCCTTCAATTCACAACTGCCATGAGGATCACAAGCGTCAACCTACATCCTCGCTAGTCAACTCGAAGCTATCCTGAGGTGTGCAGCAATGAAATCGACATTAACATATAAAGAGCAAAAAATCTGCAACAAAGTCAACCAATTCAACAGCTATTTAGTTAACCTGTGCAACACTTTGAAACTACATCAGCGTCTTCAACAACTCACAGGCACTAACCACACAGCAGATCTGTGCAGCACTTGGGACTACAGGAATTTAATCAATTGTAACCAACCAAACTAATTTAGTAACTTCCTAGTTTATTCTTGCAGTACTTAAAACCGCAATAAACATTTGGACTAGTCCTAAACACCTCAAGAAACCCATAGATTTCCCTTCATGGAAAGGGAAAGTCAGAAAAACCACCTCGAGATGATCCACAGCACAACCCACTGAAGAACACTCCAACATTCTGCCTCCTCAGCACCACCCGTACCCTACCCACTCACCAAGCACTACAGATCGGAGCATCAGGTGTTCGTAACAACCTAGCCGACTGTAGCCGAAAGGCTGAGACCCTCGCGCTGAGCGCTATGTGGCACGAAGTGCAGGCCAAAATTTGAAATTAGACTGTTTGGATATTTCCAGGTAACGTTCGGTTTTATTGTGCGATTGTTTCCCCAGCCTGGGTCAAATAATTAACAATAGATTACCAATGTTTAGCTGGCTGTCGATGAAGCAGGACGACAGAAGCCTCAGGGGAATCAGTTACGTGTGGTTTAGCCTTGAGGTCGTTAGGTGTCTGACCCTTTTCCCTGTGTAAACTTTGTATAGCGGTCTCGTGTGTGGTGAGGAGAATTTACTGTCTTTGCCCGCCAGGCGTCCTACAATACCGATCTAGATTTGTGATGCGATTGTAGACGGTAGGCAAATTAATCAGTGAAGAAGAATGTACTACTTACCGGGTAGTACAGACTTTTGATTCGTTTAAGTTCCCTCTCTGCCTTCGTCTCGCTGCTACGCCTGTTGCGGGCTCCACTCGCATCCTCAGTCCCTTCCACTGAGACGCTGCTTACGTCAGAAGCGAACGTGACACGGCGGCCCAGCAGCCGCCGCCTGAGACCACCACCGCCGCTGCCTTCGGCCCCCTGGCATGCCGAGGTGGGCGGACCGGCCCGAGCGCCCCCAGCACCAGCGGTAGTAGGGGTGGTGGTGGTGGTGGTGGTGGTGGTGGGCAGCGCCGGCTCGGCAGACCGACTCCTGCTGGACGCTGGCGCCGCTCTGGACTGGCGGGGGCGGCGCTCTCGCCAGCGTGATTCCAGCGCAGAGTCCGAGGCGTAGCCGTCCTCTACGTCTGCCTGAGGGCTTTTAGTCCGCAGGCTGCGCTTCCACGCCTTCCTCTCACCGTCAGCGTCCGGGTCCCACAGGCTCTTCATGGCACTGGAACAGATCGGTTGGTTGAGGCATGGGGTGATCAAACAGCAAGGTTAACAGTCTCACGGCCTAAGGGACGAACTATGGAAGGAATAAGAAACACACCAAGGCAATGGAAAGGTAACTAGGCAAACAGAGGCAAAAGAAATATTGGGATGGCAGGAAGGGTAAAGAACAGTAGGTGGGGAATGGTGATAGCAGGACGCGCACCACCGCCGTCCCACCCCAATCCCACACATTACCAGTATCTCGACAACTAGGACAACACCATGGGAGGAAGATGGGAGCAGACAAAACGGCAGAAAATGAAGACCAGACAAAACGTAGGGAAATGGTGGGAAACCGGGTCAGTGTGTCGAGTAAGACCGAAGGCCTCCCAAACCAAAGCCAACATTGAGTAACTCCAGTTCCTGAAGGAAATTCAGGTATTTAAATCAGAGCACATGGGATAACGTTGGGAAGGCATGTTTAGTACGAAGGGCCAAAAGGCAGCAGCAGTCCAGCAAAGTATATTACTGTGAGGGGGTCCTGCAACTGCGAAGGAGTTGGGAATGGGGCCTTCGTCCGCTGGAACAAGGGATCACGTTCCATTACACTACCTCAGGTGGTGTGTTGTTATCAGGTAGGTTTCATGTTCCAATGATCATATGCACGATAAACTGATGTGGGATGACCCCTCATTTGCATCAGGAATTACATTGCTCAAAATAATTAGAGGGACATATATCAACATTTGGTATGTTAAATTTGACACTGGTCGTACCTGTGGGAATGTTGCACCGTTTGAGAAAATTGCTTTTCATGTGTGCAATAACTAAAGTTAAACACCATCTCAGCTGTGATGTGCATTACAGTATCACGTACTCCACAAGGCAGTGAATATCAGTGACCAGTGTTTTCAAATGAGGTACAGAGATGGCATTTTTGTACATTGTATTCGATCAAGCACCACCAATACGACATCTTAATGCAGTGCATGTTGCAAAGGCAGTCTTGTTTGATCGAAGAAGGATAGACTTACCATAGTGTTGCCGAAGAAGCCAGCGTCACCATCCACTATTTGTTAATTGTGGACACGCTACAGATAGACAAGTCAGTACACAAACTGAGTTGGATATCGTTGCCGAAGCATTATAGCTCCACGTGAAGAAACATCTGGTCAGCCCTGCGTTGCTGCGACATACGGCTATCGCTAGAGCAATGCAAGACTACTGCAGAATCTATGCAACCGCAGTGTCTGATTAGACTAGGAGAAACGCTACGAGAAAGTCTTACGACCCAGATCTGTGAGTACGCCGCTTGACAACGTCTCATTTCGTCTTCAGTTCGGCCTTTCCTGGTTGAACTGCCGTCTTCAACACAGGCGAAACATTCACAGACGAGATCAGATTCTCTGACGCAAGGTGTACTAGCGTTCGTCTGGTGACTGGTAAGCGGTACCTACCTAATTTTCTTTTTGTTATGGTAAGCGCGCGAACTGCTAGTCGTAAGCTCCCATTCTGTGGCTGAAGGAAAGGTCAAAACCGATTGTTAAATCAGCAGCAATGGGAGCTAAAATCAAGGAGGAGGGAAACTAAAAACGGAAGGAAATCTTAGGAAACTACTATTTAAAGTAGTGAGTGCATTCCCAAAAAAAGAAGCTACAAATGACCAATGTCATCTCACTGACACTGATCAACTCAAGGACGCGATCGGCTGAGCGCGTCATCTGCTAAAAGGGGAGATATATCATGCTACAACTAAACGGGCGCGTAGCGGATTAAAATAGGGACCCTGAAGTAAAAGTGTGTGTCACCGTCCACGGTTGAGAGCAGTGGGGACAAAGCGGAGGAGGATCGCCATCTAGATGTCGATGGCTAAAAAGACAGTGCCCTGTCCGGAGTCTAGTTAAAATTACCTCCTCGACGACGGGGCTGTTTCCAACCTGTGACCGTGCAAGTAACGAACAGCCCTTAGTGGCTCGCAATCAATTTTTTATCTTAAATATCTTTGAGACTAATGCCCTTTTGGCATATTTATTATTTTATGAATGACTTAAGTACTGCCAGTCTTTCACGATGATTCTGTACTTATACTCTGTATCATACGTTTGTAGTCATAATTCTGTGACCATGTTATAGACCATTCTTTGATTTAAATCCTGAGTAAGACACTCCTAGCAGTGTTGAAACCCGGTTAATTCGTTAATAAATAGCGACCGAGGGCCGTTTTCTTTCAATTTTAACTATTCACGGTCTCTGAACGTGCAGCCATGTACAACATTTTACAGTTGGGTATGTTTTGTTACAAAATTGGTTTTCACTTAAAAACTGTAAAAGGTAGGTTAACGTGGTCTCTTCGTTATGTTTAGGGTGCAATGAAGCACAAAACTAATTTTTACGTTTCTAAGTCCAGTTTTTAGCGCCTTCCATTTTTTAAAAACGTGAATTCCGGTCGTAGTTTTTTTTAACTTTGAAACTTGGACCACTTATGAGCTCCGTAGGCACCTTCTGACCAAATTCTGAATTTCTAGCTTTATTGCTTAGCACCACTTTTTTCTTAAAGCGGCATTTTTACGGAAACTTAAGTCTAGGTGCGTAAAGACTTTATATTTGAAACTTTATTACAATAAAATATATGAAAGTTTTTAACGTAAATTTTGACCCGTTGGGGTGGCGTGGCGCTACTAGCAGTGAACTGGTTAAGTCCCGGCACACACGCTCGCCGCCTACTGAGACAGGATACAGCGCTTGTTTTGCTTCAGCCCCCAGACTACGTTGGTTAAATTACTGAATGCAACTTTCTGCGTTGTTTTGGTTATCTAAAGGGATGAACAATGATCTTTACACTGCCCCTTGTTTACCATGAAACTATCGTATCATCAAAACCTGCCATGGGCACTGGAGTTCGCTTTAATAGGGCAGTAACTTTATCGGTTCAGTTGTTTGGCGAGAACTTTGCAGAAAATAGCTACTGATATGTAGAAGTACAGTATAGCATCGCAAACAGCTCACTACACAAATGAGTGAGAATGCCCACTGCTCTCAGGGTCGTTGGGTACCGTCACAACTCAAGCACTGCCTAGGATTATCTATACAGACCGACCTGAAGTAGAAAGATATTTAACAAAAGCGGATGCCAAGCTGATTCAGCTACGAAGAATCTCAAGGAAATAATTCCCATACTAAAAAATTAGTTCTCCATCTACACTCTACAAACCACCACGAAGTGCATGGCAGAGGGTACATCCCATTATATCAGTTAATATTTGTGTTCCATTCACGTATGGAACGCGGTAAGATTGGCAATTGTTTTGCGTGCTCTAATTATTTTAATTTTACCTTCGCGATCCCTGTATGGGCGATACGTAAGGGGGTGGAGAAAGAGGTATATCCATTGAGTCATTTAAGGCCGGTTCTTTAAACTTTAAGAGACTGTCTCGGTATAGTTTACATCTACGTGAAGGTGTCTGGCAGTTCTTTCAACATCAGTGACTCGGGTCAAAGGTACCTGCTGCCCCTTCTCTGTATATGTTCAATATCCCCAGTCATATTTGTTACGTGTCCTACACATTTGAGCAACATTGTAGAACAGATCGCACAAGTTATATGAAGCGATCTCCTTCGTAGAGTGGTTCCCCTTCCCCTGTATTCTACCAATAAACCGAAGCCCACCGCTCTCTTTACTCACGACTGAGCCTATGCGATTTCATATCCGTTCAGTGTTTCACCCAGGTAATTGAGTGTGTGGATCCCAATGGTGATTCACTGATATAAGGATACTGTATGTTTTCGTTTCGTAAAGCGCATAATTTTACGTTTCTGGACATTTAAAGCAAATTGCCATTCTTTGCACAACTTGGAACCTGACTGTATACCTCCAAATGACAGTACTTTTGAGAAGCGTAAGTGTGGCACCGAGTGCATTTCGTAAATGCAGAAATTCTGCATCACCTGTCTGCTTTGATCCAAAGCTTTCAGTATGTCATGTGAGAGGAAAGAGTGTTCGGTTTCGCGTTGATCGTTACGTAACACTTGTTCGATTCATGAGTGTTGCTGATCAGTGAGACCCTCATCAGCTTCGATTAATGAAGGAAGATAGAAGAGCCATGCTTCTTGTCATGGTATTCTTGTTATCGGTGCGAGAACATTACGGACAAACACCGGTAGCGGACACTGACAGCCTTTGTGCATCACGGATGCAGTGCGCCGTGAAGATGCGGGCAACCTTCCTTCCACATATGTCTCGAGAAATAATCAGAGCGACAAAATAAGAGGAATTACAGAAGCTTGCCGACTGTCGTACCCAGGCACGATCTACGAAGGAAAGAACACGTGAAGGGGGATGGGTAGGGAGGAGGGAAGAAATCAGATTGGTATGACAATCACCCTACGCGTCACCGTAAGTTGGCTTGCGGAGTACAGAAGCAAACGCAGCCGACTTACTCGTAGGCGAAGGGCGGCTCGAGCCACACGGAGTTGTTGCGGCGCAGCCAGCGCACGCACTCCCTCGCCGGCTGCGTGGCGCCCGAGGGCGAGAAGCAGGTGGCGACCGTCTTCATGGACACGTCCCGCGACTGCACCTCGGAGGCGAGCAGCGCGTGCACGGAGTCGCGCGCGTGCGACACGCGGGTCGCGTCCTTCAGCACGCTCTCCGTGTAGTCCTCCAAGTCCGTGTGGAACGAGGCGTCCACGCCGAACAGCGCCGCGAAGTCGTCCGCGACTTTCAACTTTTCCTGCAAAGAGGAGAAAGTATTTCGGTTATGCGAAACAAGCACGGTGTTCGCACTACGGGGCAATTAGGAGTAGCTGTTTGGTATTGTCACAGTACACATCTAGCTGTAACATAGCTTGGAATGCCATTCATGAGACCCACCAGCTTGTTTTCAAATTCGGAATTTTTGTGTCTGCACTTCTTTGGTGTTCTTCTGCTCTTCAGGATTGCATGCCCACAGGTGAGGTGATCATTTTTACTTTTCAGATAAGAACTTCGCCTAGAGTGTGGTTTCCGGTTTAGGAACAACACCGCGTCGCTGCTTGAGTGTTACCACCTTAACGCTATGAAAAATTTGCAGTGTCGCCTTGAAGATATGCGTATCTTTAGTTATCTATGCATCTTTTTTACACCCATCAATATCAAGACTCTCTCCACAACCGAAACCATCGCACAATCAGTCGGAACTACTTTTAATGTAGTTGATTGCGAAGTCATTCCCGTTGTAAAAAACCCCTACATCAGAATTAAGACGTATTTCCAGTCAAATTAAGTTCCACGTAATTTGAAGCTAAGCTGAGTGACAGTAGTACAGAATATTCACTGCATCCAAATGACATTGGGAGTGTCTTACAAATAACGGATTTTATTCGTATGTATCTCCTGTTCGTAACGTACTAGCTACCAAGATTCTGCTTCGCATTTGCTAAATGTGTTTTAAAACGGGATATACGCCTTAATCTTACCACATAACTTTCAGCTATGTTGTTATTGCAAACAAAACCTTGTTTGGGAATTGAAGTCTATTAAAATGAACTGATGAATCGCTGCAGATCGTTGGTGTATGGGCTACAGACATCCAGCTGTTGTGACATAGGATAGTAGCGCATCTATGGGATAAAATTTACTGAAATGCCGTGCTATCTTAGTTGAAACTGACTAAAAAAGACAAAGTTTCACAACAGCCTTTTCTCGATGACAGGCTGAACAGGAAGTTCAAGCACTTTGAAGTCCATCTGAATATTTATTACAGTACAGTGTGAAAGTTGAAGGTTTCAAGAACTTTCGAGGTTTATTGGAAACAATGTATAGTCATCACATCGTAGTACACACTGATAAAGCTGGACTGAAATGGGGGTGGAAGGGCTAAAAGAGTACAAAACGTAACCAGATAAATACTAATTATCGTGATGTATGTCAGACATTTCCATTTGATAATGTGACTACGAAACAAAGTATACCAGAGCTATCCATGTTTTAAGGGATTTTTTGTAACTAATCTGTTCTTGTGCTGAGATTAAACAAAATCTGCACTATATCACGGCAGTATCGCTCTGCTCGCGACGCGTTTACGATCTATTGAACTTTAGTGGAGCATCTGGTTTTATAAGATTGAACGGGCATTAAGACAACGGATAACTTTATTAAAACAAGCTTAGTGCAAGGTGACATCGCAGGATTCGACTTGGGGTTCATTTTCAGGTAATTTCTGTCCTCTTTTGGAAAAGTTAAAATTCAAATCACATCTATGGAATGGGCTTAACTTGTCCAAGCCGATTTGGATTGGCATGTTGCAATGGAAGAGTGGAATCTTTTCCTTGTACAGTGTGGCAGTTCAAGAATCGGAACACTTAATTAGCACTGCTTTTACATGAAAAACTACTGTATTCATACAAATCAGGAAGACTAATTTACTCTTAGATTCTCTCACGATAAACAGTGGCTTAACACATACAGGGGCAAGAAATGTGACTAGATTGCCATCATAAAAGAGGGCAAGTCTCACCCTCCTGAGAGAAGTGGTGTGGGTAGAATAGTCTAAAGATAATACATCTCTCAAGCAAGTTTTTAACACGACAGTCACACGGGGATGTTGTGAATGGTATTCTCATAGCCCAACACAAGCCCGTTGTAGCATAAGCAGATAGTCAAGCCCCAGACGCAGTTTTTTAATATCAGAAGTGAATTAAAATCTAAGTGGAAAGGGAAAAGAAATTTCATGCATTCATTCATAGGTAATCAGTCCACAGGTAATTTCATGTATTACGAAGAAAATTACGGTAGAAACTATGAGGTATTAAACAAGACGCACGTGGCATAGAATGCCCAGTAAGAAACATCTTAACTCTCCTGATACATAAAAAAACGAGGTGGGGGGAGTAGAACAGAAAGGGTTTCCTTTCACATTTAGTTAGTCCTAAATTTAATCAGACTGTAGTATCAAGTGGTAAGCTAATGTAAAGAAGACTGAAGTTCTAATATACCATTTACTGGGTTAAAAATTAATTTCGGAACAATGATTTCCTTAAATCTTACGCGTATGCGTTAGTGACAGCAATTCATGAAAGGTTTACAAGATGAAGGCGTCAGACAGCCAACGGATACCATTATTTCGCAGGTCGATTGTGCATAACTTGAAACTAAAGAATATTTTGTTGCCGCCGCCCCTCTCCTACCCGTTTTTAAGAAAACCACCCCGCAAGTTCATGACGCAAATACTCAGACTTTACACTCTATAGTGAACTGAAAATCTACCGTTACTATTAAGGATACGGGTTACGTACCCGTAAGGTAAGCTCCGTTCAACGTAAGCAGCACATCACAACCAAGACACATGGCTGGTGAGGAGAGAAACTGTTTTCGATTTCCACAAAGATTCTACAGTTTTGATTTGTATTTTCCGTTTCCAAATTTATAATAACAGGAGGGTTAATAAGGTCAGTAAATCAATAAGGAACAAGAAGGTAGGCGAATTTCTCGAAGTACCTGCATTAGTAAAGGAAAACCAGCCCCTGACGCTTTACAAAGGCTCTTTCTCTCACTGCTGCATATCCTCAGTTTCCTTCGGAGAACTAGATGGCTCGTACTTGTGAAATCTCCGACACAAACACACCCTAAATTCGGTTCTCCGGTAGTTTATTTTTGATAAAAACCCGTCACTGCTATGGTGCCGTATCCAGAGACCACAAGATTTCTAATGTACGAAACTTCCACAGAATGGAAGAACTTAAATTAGACAACTTGTGGGCCGCTGTGGTGAATAAAACAGCGCGAACTCTTCCCCGCTACAAAGCTCCATAACATGTTAGTGCAACTTGAGATTTTAAGCTAGGTACACAACACGTCAGTTTTTCCACTCCGTGATTTTGTGAGACCAATGCCTGCCGTGTAAACAGCACCTAGCCACTTCACCGGTAGTATCCGACTGTGCCGTGTTTCAGATTTTACGCAGCCACTCAAATGAAAATACTCACGAAACTTGTTCTGAGCGAAGAAATGGCCCGTTTCACCTCCACGAACAGCATGGACAGTTTATTTCGAAACTTTTAGACAAGGCAAGGCAGCAAAGCATATTGTAAAAATTAAACATTACATTTATACGTTAACTGGAAAGCTTACATTTTATATAGATACCTTCTAATGTCGCTAAAATGGCAAGGCCATAGTCAACAGCAACCGTTTTCAAGACGCAACATTGTGTTTAAGCCACGTGAAAAATTCTGCATGTAGCAGCATTCATAATTTGATATATTTTGTTAAGTATAGCGTCTGGTTTTACTAACAAGGGAACCTCCCCATCGCACCTCCCTCAGATTTAGTTATGAGTTGGCACAGTGGATAGGCCTTTAAACACTCAACACAAATCAATCGAGAAAACAGGAAGAAGTCGTGTGGAGCTATGAAAAAAATAAGCAAAATATACAAACTGAGTAATCCATGCGCAGCATATGCAACAAGGAGTATGCGAGGTCAGAAGCGCCGTGGTCCAGTGGTTAGCATGAGCAGCTGCGGAACAGGAAGTCCTTGGTTCAAGTCTTTCCTCGAGTGAAAAGTTTAATTTTTTATTTTCAGACAATTATGAAAGTTCAGGCACTCACACATAATCAACTTCGCTCTCCAAAATTCCAGGACATGTTCAGATTTGTTCGGAGATGCAGTATTTGACGGTGTACACACGGAAAAATTTAGAAACGTTAGAAACATGTTTTGACAGAGCACAGGGAAAACTGAAACTGTTGCATTCATTTGTTGCAGTTTATATGAGAAACTTATGTTTTCATCACTTTTTTGGAATTTATTATCACATCTACAAGAAAACCTAAATCGGGCAAGATAGAAGAATCTTTTTACCCATTCGCCAAGTGTACAAGTTAGGTGGGTCGACAACATATTCCTGTCATGTGACGCACATGCCGTCACCAGTGTCGTATAGAATATATCAGACGTGTTTTCCTGTGGAGGAATCGGTTGACGTATGACCTTGCGATCAAATGTTTTCGGTTCCCTTTGGAGAGGCACGTCCTTTCGTCAACTAATCGCACGGCTTTGCGGTGCGGTCACAAAACACGGACGCTAAACTTATTACAGTGAACAGAGACGTCAATGAACGAACGGACGGATCATAACTATGCAAAAATAAAAAATTAAACTTTTGTCTCGAGGGAAGACTTGAACCAAGGACCTCTCATTCCGCAGCTGCTCACGCTAACCACGGGACCACGGCGCTCCTGAGCTCGCATTATCCTTGATGTTGCCTATCTTGCACATGGATTACACAGTTTGTATATTTTGCTTATTTTTTTATAGTTCCACAACTTCTTCCTGTTTTCTCGATTGATCTGTGTTCAGTGTTTCAAGGCCTATCCACTGCGCCAACTTATAACTAAATCTGAGAGGCGTGCGATGGGGAGGTTTCCTTGTAAGAAAAACAGCGTAGTTGTTTCCTATCACTGATTTACATTTTCTTGACCAAGTGAAAGAACGTTTACTTGGGTTATGAAACAACCGGGAACGAAACAGATCCGTTGACTTTAAAACTACTGAATTTTCGCTATGGAGTAACTGCACGGACAAGGGAAGGAAATACCCAACGGGAAGCTTGTTTCGATTTTTCGCATGACTGTAGTACATACTTAGATGTAGGAAATGCAGCTAGTACGATGCGCTTCACTAGCGTTTTCGAGAAGCTAGTCTAATACCGTATTAAGCCTAACCATCAAGGTGCGGAGTTAGCTGAACAAGCTAATATGCTTCCTACTAGTGAGAAGGAATCCTGATCAAATGAACACTTACCTGTCGAAAAATTCACGGGTGTATAGCAGCAAGCCCCAATGCACTAACTGATTTGAATAGCTTAGACTAAAATATGCACATGAATGTATCGATAAATCACTGCATCAAAATTCCATGTTATACCTCGTCATGAATTGATCATAATATTCCGTTACGAATGATAACGTATGGACAGTTTTTTAATTTTGTAAACAAATTCAGTAAAAGCAGACTGCATGGGCGGTTGCAGTAATGCCACTGCTCGAGGAATGGTGCTCTAACGTGTACGTAAAATTCTGAACATTTCTCGAGAACGCTTAAAAAGCATATCATACATATAAGTGTACTAAAAGTGTGGATAATATCAGCAAAATCCACGACGTTGAGTATATGCCAGTGTTAAAATAATGATGAGAAAGTTATCTGAACAGGCTGGTACAAAATCTAATTCACACGCAAAGTCTTATAAGTTTCCGCGTTCATGAAGACTGCCTTTGGCTGAAGACCTGCCTCGGTATTGTGCAGCGCAAGACAATGTCGCATGACACTACAGAAAGTGCCCAAGACAGCTGTTGATTTTCCATCAACATCTGACATTAGCATGGCAACGGTTTCCTTAGTTGTTTGTTATCTAACCCCAAACGAATTTATCACCAGTCGTAAATGAAAGTACTGAACAGTGATCATTATCTGCCCCAGAATTTTCATTTGACGAGTAAGCTCAATGGAAATCTGTTCCAAGTTCTGAAAGGTTGTACTAGAAGCGTCGAGAAGATGAGCGATCAATTGACGGAACAGAAGCTCTCATTGGGAAAGGAAGTAGCCGTGCTTAAGAAACTAGTCTTGCGTTTACATAAACTACTTTAGCGAAACTGTCGAAAGCCTGAATTTTATCAGCCGTCTTCTCTTATTGATCAACTCTTCGGCTAGATGCACTAGGAATTCGATTAACTAGAATCCGTACGACGGAGCCTTTCATTACTGCAAGAACGCTGAACAATCTGACTACGTATCGCCATTCAAACAAGTTATTAACGACAAAAGGGGAGTCTGTGTGGTGGGGAGGGGGGGGGGGGGGGAGGAGGGATACGTAACGAGTACACTAACGGCACTTAACACAGTTGTTAACTTTGTACAGCAAAGTTTTGTTCCCGCTTATATTTCTAGGCACAAACATTAACGTGCTCCTTATAGAATATCTCGCACAGTGGTTTCGTATGTAAATGCTCAGAGCTGATTAAGTACCTTGGACGAGTAACTTCACTTGCGTGGTAGCTACATCGACATCCAATTACGTTTGTTTTAATCATGTGAATGCCATGATCTCCACGATAATTTTGGCTGCTTATGACGTCTTTATGCCTTCAAATGAATTTGAAACTAGACAATGTCTACCCACAGGGAGAAGGTTTCTACACTGGTGACGTAAGTTTCATGTAGTGGTCGGTATTTGACTACCTTAACACGTTCATTGGATGCGCCAACTCGCAAACTATGGCCTTCCAATTTTATCAAGGCCTCAAACTACGGTCCAGATCAGTTACCACAACCTCTTGTTTTTTGAGACACATTCGCTGACTTTGTCAGATCCAAACTATCACCTTCGAAACTAACACGCTGCTACACTACAAATCCCCATAAAACTGCCGAAGGTTGACAGTGTGCGAAGCAGAACGAAACTAACGCAAAGCCAGTTCACTACATCTGGCTTATAACCAGCAGGGAAACTTACCAGATTCCTTCGCGTTCTGTCCAAGTAGTAGTCGATCCTGCCGATGGCGGCATCGATGCCCGCAGAGAGCCTGATAATGAAGCTGTTGCAGAGGTCCCAGGCCACTTTGGGAGACTCCAGCTCCCTGCGCGTCTGCGGCGTCCTGGTTCGCGACGGGGTCGTCATAATATCTCCGCAGACGTCGAATGATACTATTGGTGTGCCTTCGGTCATGTCGCGTCACCAGCTGGATAGAGTCGCCGCAGCCTGCTGGACTGAACAGCACGCGCCGCTTGCTCTGGTGCCTGCTTTTAATACCACGCGCCACCTCGCGGACAGTGTACCGTATTAGCGGGCGTTACATCTCGACCGCACATTTCTCGACCATCGATATCTTGCATATAATCGGCCTTACACACGCACCAACCAACCCACAGAGGGACCGACAAATTGGATGGGTGTTGGCGATTTGATCGACCGATGAACTCCCCCCCCCCCCCCCCTCCCGCGCTCCAATTCCACCCAACAAATTGCAAATTGTGTCGTGTATCGCGCTGTCGTGCCAACCACCCGACAAAATTTCTTCTTTTGTCACTGTGCGCCGGGAGTTGTAATATACGTAACTGGGTGCGAGGCGGACGAAACTTTAGGGATGGAGTTTCTGGAGATACTTAAGGACCCCAGAAGTTTGTGGGACACTTACTGCGATGAGTATATAAATATAGGTGCAAGAAATGAAGCATTTTTTTCATTTTTTAATGTATGCGTAATGGTTTCGTGTGGCATACAGAGAGAATGAAAGTTCGTCGACCTTCTGTATTTTTGTTTTTGGGACAGATGGGGACTACAAATGAGTATAACAAAAACAGAGTATCTGGCGGTGAATTTGTGATGCTAAATTTGAAGTACACATCAATGGTTCTGAGCACTATGGGACTTAACTTCTGAGGTCATCAGTCCCCTAGAACTTAGAACTACTTAAACCTAACTAACCTAAGGAAATCACACACATCCATGCCCGAGGCAGGATTCGAATCTGCGACCGTAGCGGTCGCGCGGTTCCAGACTGTAGCGCCTAGAACCGCTCGGTCACGTATACATGAATGACAAAGCAGTTATGAGACAGGTAGAAAATTTAAATATCTCGGGGCACATATTCATAACAATGGAGTGGGCCTTACAGAAGTAAAATACAAAATACAGCAAAGCAGAAAAATGTTGTGTATGAATTCTTCTTGGAGCCGAGCGGTCTCAGGCGCTGCAGTCATGGACTGTGCGGCTAGTCCTGGCGGAGGTTCGAGTCCTCCTTCGGGCATGGGTGTGTGTGTTCGTCCTTCGGATAATTTAGGCTAAATAGTGTGTAGACTTAGGGACTGACGACCTTAGCAGTTATGTCCCATAAGATTTCACACACATTTTAATGAAAAAAAATTCTTTTTGGTGGGATAAGAATATTTCCAACAGCAATAAGAAAAGATTAGGTAAGATAATGGTTGATCAGTGCTACGCTATGGACCAGAACTTTGGATCTTAAATGCAGATGTCAAAAGAAGACTAATAGCTGTGAAAATGAGTTATTTCCGTAGGAGTGCCAGAACATCAAGAATCGAAAGGACAACTAATGATGAAGTAAGAGCTAGAATGAAGGCAAATGATACAGTGATAGACAGAACTGAAAGAAAAACATTAAAATGGTACGGACATATGATGAGATCATCGGTGGCCAAAGAAGGTTTGTGAACGGAAACCATCCGGCAGATATAAGCGCGGAAGACCACTATGTTCTTGGACAGACCATGTAAATGGAGTAATGGAAAATTGCAGCATCGACAACGAGGATGCGCTGGATAAAGTTGGCTCAAATGGCTCTAAGCACTATGGGGCTTAACATCTGTGGTCATCAGTCCCTTATACTTTGAATTACTTAAACCTAACTAACCTAAGGACATCACATACATCCATGCCCGAGGCAGGATTCGAACCTGCGACCGTAACAGCCGCGTGGTTCCGGACTAAAGCGCCTAGAACCGCTCGACCACAGCGGCCGGCGCTGGATAAAGAGGCTTGGCGGAGGATAACAGGAATAAAACAAGATAGTGTTATTAATTAATCTTTGTACTGATTAATCCTGTAATAATAATAAGTTTTTTTCGGTACTTATAGGAAATGAAATCTAAAAACCGAAATATCGACATTTGATGGACGTTAATATAATAAACAGACGTGCTTGATTGGAATAAGCGTTGAAAGGGACTTAAGTCTGTATCCAAGCCCTATGGTATGAAGAATAAATTGTGAGATCTTTTTTACAGTTCCAACAGTTGCTAAATGTTTCATTTCTTATGTATCTGTTGTTGTATTTACTAAGGTAATGTGCGCTATCATAACGTGTAGTCTTTTCTTCTGTGAATTGGAAATGATTTTCTTAAATGTACAGGTGATCTTTTATACTGCGTATATACAGAGTGACAATCATTGAACTACATGGGAAAAAACGTAAAATATTTGGAAATTACGGCGTGCATACACTTTATTCAACATGTAAACGTCACTACAGATATTCGGATTTAGGTTATGACATGTTCGATATGCCTGCCATCGAATAGCGAAATTCTGCATGACCCGCTGAAGTGTCGGAACATCGATGCTGTCGATGACCTCCTGAATGACTGTTTTCAACTCAGCAACGGTTTTGGGGTTAATGATGTACACCTAGTCCTTAACATAGCCCCACAAAAAGGAGTCGCATGTGTTCATATCCGGAGAATATGGTAGCCAATCGAGGCGCATGCCAGTGGCTTCTGGGTACCCCAGAGCCAGAATTCGGTCCCTCGGCAGGGTCGGGCTCGGTCTTGCATCAAGCACATCTTGTTGAAATCAGGGTCACTTTGGATAATGGGGATGTAATCATCTTTCAAAACCTTTACGTACCGTTCGGTAGTCACCGTGCCATCAAGGAATATCGCAGCGATTATTCCGTGACTGGACATTGCAAATCACCCAGCAGTCACCTGTTGAGGGTGAGGAGACTTCGCTATCGCGAATTGGGGATTCCCAGTCTCCCAAATGCGCCAATTTTGCTTATTGACGAACACATCCAAATAAAAGTCGGCTTCAACGCTAAAAAAAATGATTCAAATGGCTCTGAGCACTATGGGACTTAACATCTGAGGTCATCAGTCCCCTAGAACTTAGAACTACTTAAACCTAACTAACCTAAGGACATCACACACATCCATGCCCGAGGCAGGATTCGAACCTGCGACCGTAGCAGTCGCGCGGTTCCGGACTGAAGCGCTTAGAACCGCTCGGCCACCGCGGCCGGCCTTCGTCGCTAAACCACACAGTATTGTACATACTAATTCCCAGCATGACTCGCCGCCAATCGTGTAGTTTGAACGTCCTAATGCTAACCGTTCAGAAGCTATGACGATTTTATTTCATTTAGTTCAATAATTGTCACCCTGTATATTCAAATTAACGTTTACGTGAACATCTTTTATTTTGGTTTACCACGATGTATTTCCTTAATTAACCACAAATCACGTTGCACTTTTCAGAAATGATTTTAGTTGGCAACTGTGGGGATACAACAGCACTGAGGACCTCCTAACTTCTGACAGTGCCTAGAAATCGTAATGTAGCTAACAGCCTCTCCTTGCAGCTTACAGCTTCTCTCATGACTGTTTTCTTTATCGTTAAGAGCGTTTTGATGACGTTCAGCAGCGCGGAAATGCGTTTGTCATCCATTCTCAGACAGTTACGAAAATCACCGGCTTCCAGCTGAGTAAGTAACAGAACCCCGTTAATTCTCTTCCCTTCGCATTAGCTACTTCTTTGTCCACAGATTTATATCGGCATTTTTTGGCTTTGTTATCTCTAAAATAGCCAAGACAAATCCCCTTTTTGTGTCAGTGTAAAACAAAGCGGGAGTATCGTAGAACATAAACTACGAACTTGAGATAAACAAATCACAACAATAGGGCGACGCTGTAAAAAATTAGAGCAGTCCATCGCGTTGTGTATAAGCTGCCACGGAACTGGTCGGTCGGTCGTTCGGTCGGTCGGTCGGCCGATAAGTTGGTGCGTTTGTAGGTGGAGGGGCCTTAATTCGTTTTATGGCGTACCTGTGCAATATTGTGAGAAGCGTACTGTAAGTGTAATATAACTAACGTTAGCGCGTTGTACCATCTCTTCTCTGTCGTTCAAATGCGATTAGCTGTCGGTGATGATTTTAGATAACCAAGGCCACACGATATTTAAATTGCAGTAAATAAACGTTTAGATTTAAATAATAAAATACTGGACCATTTTTAGGTTTTCGTACATCAATCGGTAAAAAGAGGACTCTTATAGGACCACATTGTTTTCCGTGTGTTTGTATGTCTATCTGTCTCTCCGAATGTTAAACACCCATTTCTCAGGAACTGGCAGACGTACCAATTTCATGTCATATACTGAGGTTTACGGTCCCTTGGTGGTGTAGTAATAAGTTGAAGCTTTTACGTCATTGCAATCAAAAGATACCGTCATTTATGTCACATATTTTGAAACTCGAAAACTCTACTGATCAAAACCGTTGACCTACAACTGTGAAATTTGGTAAAAGGCAAGGTTTCACAGTACAAACAAAAGGAAAAATCCGAAAATCGTTAATTTGTGATTAAATCGCAAGAAACTTTTTCTTGTCATTTCTTATCACACTGTTTCGCTGTTCGGCTGTCTGTTAAGACCCCTTTTTCTCAGGATCGGCTAGATGCATTAAGCTGAAATTTATGTCACTTACTAAGTTCTATGATCGCTTTGCGTACAATAAACGTTAATTTCTAAGTCAGTGCAACCAAAGGACACGGCCCTTTATGTCACAATTGAGATAGCCGCAGTCTCACTCATCTGAACCTATAGGGTGCTTCCCGTTGGTATGGGAATTATGAAATTTGGGAACAAGCAATGTTTTAAAGTAAAAGTAAAGGAAAAGATCAGAAAATTGTTAATTTGTAATTACATCGCACGAATAAAATAATTCTACAATTTTTATCCGTCGTCAAACTTGAAATTAGAACAATCTCGAAGGTCTTGGAATCCGTGGGACCGATATCTTGCCAGTAACAATGTCGATAACAGGCAAAGATAGTCGAGATTCTTGAGTACTCGAATGGACGAATTGTCTCTCTACATAGGTACTTAAGTTCATGCGGAACTTGCAGTACGCGATTTCCAGTCGCAACAGGCCAATATTTTAAGAGCAGCACGACTTAAGGTATTCTGCCTCCTTCATTAAGCAGGAATTCACATACACGTAAACCATCACTCACGATGTTTGCTTTACGTAGAAGCATAATATAACACTTATCCATTAAATGCTCTCAGTAAGTAGTTAAATTTACGCATAAATGAAAGGAATACAGCAAACTTTTTCCGCATCCTTGAGGATTTTACTTAAGACCTGCAGGTGGAATATTTGCCTCAGTTCATTTGTTAATGTGAATTAAATCTTGTTTTCTGATATTTTCACATTTTCCAAGAATTCATTGCGGATAGACAGAACTAACAGCGAATCTGATATAAACACGTAAAAAATACAGACTTGTTCCATGAGCGAGATTGTGCTTTAAGTTTTCGTTTCCACCAACACGTCTTCCACGTCTGGCAGAAACGGCATACGGACTAAAGTCGAAATAAGCGTGTCGCCTAAATCACTCCAATGTTTAAAAAAATTGTGTTACCTATCTGTCACTTAACCGTAGTTGCTTTAGTTATAGCCCCAATGCAGTGACGAAGTAACATAATTTCAAGAAAAGCAGATCGTGTGAGCGGTGGTTTGAGTGAGTATGCATTTTTGCGTATTTTTTTAAAAATGATTTATTGATAGTAACTGTACAATAAATTATTTTTGAAGTGTTACGCAAAAATTTACACCCACCAAAACCATCACTTGAACTACAACATTTAATTTGCATAAAGTTAATAGTAACTCTACAACTAACGGTTTTGTGCTGTAAAAAAGTATTCCCGAAGTGCCTTATACTTACTAGACTTGGTCTCTAACGGACCTAGCCGACAGAGAAGAAATAACTGAACGATTTTCCAACATAGACATTTTCACAACAAGGAGCACACAAAAAATGTATTTGTTATTCGGTACTTTATAAATGTTTCAGGTTTTTTACCAAAGCAATTAGCATTTCTTTCTTTTATAGAGTAAAGCTACGCAGTCATCACTGCCTTCAGATTGGTCGTCATCTTCTCGTCCTTCTTTTTGTATATATGGCGTGGTCATTGTTTTTAGCATGTCGCGAAAGTTTGGAACAGGTCAAGACTCCCCAGTAATGGTCGTAGTATGTCATACGTGTAGAAATATACGCAGGCTTCCAGACTGCTGCGTTGATCCTTGTCCATGGGTATCCAAGTATTTCCTGTGCTATCAGTGCAGTTATGTCTAGGTTTTCAAGGTATGAAAGATGGTGGCGCAATAACTTATTACCACAAGAAGACGACTAACATGTAATGGTAATGCAAGCTCCCACAGCAGCTGAAAATGAAAGAAAAAAATGCTGCAGCGCGTCGCACTGTATATGAAAAATGGAACTGGTGCACGGTTTTATTATCTAAATCTCATTGTCACAGTTGCAGGCTGCCGAAAAAAGTTACGTTACATGGATGATCATCTTGCAGATCATATTCGTCTTTAAATTTCACAGAATGAGATCAGTAACTTGCATAGATTCCAATAGATCTAATATATTATTTTGCTACTGGCCGTGTTGATGCAGGCTGTTTAACCACGACTAGGGCCGGTTTAAGACCACGCGGGTCTCGTACCAGAAATCAAATGCAGGGATACTGTATCGAGCAATGTGTGCTCTTACATTAAAAAAAAGTATTATTTTTCTTCCGTATGATATGTGTAGGTAACGTCTAACAAACTTTTATTAAATTAGTTTAAGCAGTAACGCATCATATGCCTCTTGACTTTTGAACCATTACTGAGCGATATAATAATGACAAATCAAGACAATACAACTATTTCTCACAGTATTTTATTAGATACATTCACGTAGCAACGAAATCTACTGTTTGGACAAGTAAATAGCATAATGTCACTCCATGTTTTGTGTTCTACTTATCCTCGGACCGTTTTGGATAACTATAGAAAACTTGTATTCAAAGAAGATTGTCCCGCAATTGTTTCGACATCATTGTACCGTAAAGTATGGAATAACTAAGAGAAACGTAAACCAAAGAGCAACTGTATCAATACAGCTTAAAACTGCCGCTACACGGGCCGTTTGTACCTCACTTCACATTTTCAAGGAAAAGTAGTCAGAAAAGGCTGCTACACTCCTAATGCTCTTCTGAGCAATAAATTTCATGTAGTGCACACCTTGTAAAGTAGTCTATGTTCTGCCTCGGCGTTCAAACTATCTCCATACCAAATTCCATCAAAATCGGTCCAGCAGTTTAGTCGTGAGATCGTGATATTAATAAGGACACGAAAGTATATCTCTCTGTTACCTTTTTCACGACTAAACCGTTGAACCGATTTTGATAGACTGTCTCGCGTGGAGGTACAGGGAACAATTAGGTGAACTGTATGAAATAAAATCGTCATAACTTCTGAACGGTTTGTGTTAGAACTTTCAAACTGCATGGTTGGCCGCGGGGCATCATAGGAATTAGTTTGCGCATTATGGTTTGGTTTAGTGACAAGGCCGACTTTCATTTGGATGAGTTCATCAATAAGCGAAATTGGCGCATTTTCGAGGATTGAGAATCCGCATTTTGCGATCGAGAAGTCTCTTCACCCTCAACGGGTGACTGTGTGACTGTGGTGTGCAATGTCGTCACAGAATAATCGGTGCGATATTCCTTGATGGCACGGTGACTACCAAATGGTACGTGAAGCTTTTGGAAGATAATTTCATCCCATTTATCCAAAGTGAGCCTGATTTCTACAAGATGTGGTTCATGCAAGATGGAGCTCGACCCCATCCAAGCAAGAGTGTGTTTGATGTCCTAGAGGAACATTCTGGCGACTGCATTCTGGCTCTGGGGTACGCAGAGGCCACTGGTATGGGCCTCGATTGGCCGCCACATTCTTCGGATCTGAGCCCATGCGATTCCTATTTGTGGGGCTATATTAAGGTGTACAGCAATAGTCCCAAAACCAATGCTGAACTGAGAACAGCCATTCACGAAGTCATCGACAGCATCGATGTTCCGACACTTCGGCGGGTCATGCAGAATTCTGCTATTCGTCTGTGCCACATCATCGCCAATGATGGCAAGCATATCGACCTTGTTATATTTTGGTAATTAATTTACTGTTTTTCATATAGTTCAATAATTCTAAGCCTGTAGCTTGAACGTAGACTACTTTCGAAAGCAAAAATCGACCCCTAAGAGACTGAAGTATGGAATGGAACAGCCTTTTCTTTTCTTATTTACATTGGTGAACAAAAACCATGTTAACTAATTATAAACTGTTTTGTACAATGTACACGTTGTACAATGTACAGCTACTTCAATAGCGACATGTATACATGCACGCTGCTGCCCAACCTCTTCCGTATGCACCGCTTGGAAGCGACAGACAGTGGGTGCGCCGTTGCTTCGTGCATTGCGGCAGTTTAGGGTGGTGTGTGTGTGTGTGTGTGTGTGTGTGTGTGTGTGTGTGTGTGTGTGTGGCTGCACATCACGACCTGTGCTCACCCAAACAATCGCAATCGTGAGAGCAGCTGACGTTATTACTCATACAGTAAGCTGTGTACTCAGCATCACTCATCATAGCTAATATACTGACATGTGAGCGCGACTACTGGAACAGTTAGTACTGTGTATTATTTCATCGTCTTTCGGGCGTGCATCCGAAAGAGAAATATTTCTTGTCCCGATTTTTAGCTGTTAACCAGATAGTCATCTTCTAGTTGAGTCAGTGACACAGTTAAAACGATTTGACGCTGTGACTAAATAGTTTTGCCCCTGATCAACTCCCAAAAGATGTCGTCTTATTTTATGCGCGAGGTAAACATACAGAAACAAATAGTGTACATTTTTAGACATACAGAAATCAGGTCTACAAAGTAGTAATACCTCAGTTTGCAATTGTTTTCAATGTATGATTTGAAATAGTGATGTTTCATGAATTATAAAATTTTCAAGGAAGACGGAAATTTTCTGTACGTATAAGGAAAATAGGTTTAAAATGTGGTACACTAGCCCTGAAACAAACACTTGTCAGCGGAGACGACATTTTAAGTGGACGTGGCTTTACTGAATGCTACATGTTGAATGTATTCTTAAGTAAAAAGTTTTTACACGAATATTTTTATCATTGTTATTCGTCAACTGTAGATAACTCTTTGAACAATAACGAAAAGTAAATTACATCTTGTAGAAGAATTTTAGAATTTCATACAAGTACTGTACTTCGATCTGCTAAGAAAGGAAAATTGACATTACGCGCGATATCACAGCAAGTGGAGGTAATCTATCGTGCTATATTTCAAGTACGCCTTGAAACAAGGAAAAAACTTATTTCGAGATATCTCAAATTCCTGAAGTGGAATTAGTGAACAGCCCTGGTATAAACTTGGGGCAGAAGCGTGCAATAAGAATACTGCTGGGCCATGAATAAGTACAGGCGTGGATTTGGCGAATGTCGCGCAGCTATGGCTTTAAGATAATATTTAAGAGACCGATTGTCGCATCGAATGGCAGCTGCGGGCATTGTTGATATTTGGCAAATGACTCTGTAAGGGAGGTTTACGACACCGCTCGCAGGTAAGAAAGCACGGCCCTCCGGGCACTGAATACAAGTGTGAAGTAATCAGGACAGTATGTGCTGTGGAGAACCCATACGTCACAGTTACAACAGCACCTAGTGAGCTGTCTGTAGGGGTCGACGCTGGTTCAGGAAAGCTGACGTTGTAATTATTAAAGAGCACTCCACCTGTCCGCTCGAGAGGAACTGAGTCTGAGATGTAGAGAGAAGACGTATAAATAAGCAAGTCCGGAGGCTCAAATCAGGCAGTCGTGTCGCCATTCTGTCCGCAGCTAGAACAGGAAAGAATGAAGATTGTTTCAGGCCAACCACAACGACCTCTGGTGATGGATATCGGCTGCCAATCGGCCCTGTGAAACGTCCTATCGTGGCGGGCCGCACCTTGCAGCTGCACCGGGGAGAAGACTGCTGGCCTGCACTCTCTGGGTGACATCGTCCCTCAGGTGCGGGGTTGGGGCGCGAAAACGCTGCCTCCCGGATACAGAGCTGTCTGCGGTCACTGGCCGAGCTGCCCTGGGCGGACGGTAGGAGCTGGGAAAGCTGACTATAACGACGGTGGACGGCCGTTTCCCTTGGGCGATCTACGTGGGGACGACGAGTTGCGCTCCTGGGAGCAGTCGGGTACGACAGTACGTGAGGCGGCTAAATAGCCACGGCGCGAGGAGGAGCGCAACGTCTGCAAGGTTGGGCGACCGGACACCGACACAGCAGATTCCGGCAGTGGCGCTGGCGCTGACTCACGCACGCAGGCTGCGCGGCGCCATCACTGGGATCAACATGAGGCCGGCTGTGTACCTTCAATGCAATAAAATCAACGACACCCTCACTGGTGTTCCTCTGCACGCTCCGGCTACAGTCACTCCTCTCTTCCAAACCACAACTCTCGGTCGTGCTGACATATTACAATCCCTCAGCTCGAGGGGTTATGACAATATCATATGGTATCCCCTCTGTAGTACAGATGTCGGTGTAAACACTTGGACGTACTATCAGTACCCTCTTAAGAGATTTAGTCACCTATCAAGTTCATTTTCCGCAGTCAAAAATGGTTCAAATGGCTCTGAGCACTATGGGACTTAACATCTGAGGTCATCAGTCACCTAGAACTTAGAGCTACTTAAACCTAACTAACCTAATGACATCACACACATCCATGCCCGAGGCAGGATTCGAACCTGCGACCGTAGCGATTGCGCGGTTCTAGACTGAAGCGCCTAGAACCTCTCTGCCACACCTGCCGGCATTCCGCTGTCAGTCACTTGCAGTTAGAAAACAACAGTGACCATTATTGGTATGTTAGCGGAAGGACAAATGACTTACTCTATACATGACATAGCCGTAGAGTGGCCTCATGAGACAAACTTTGATCCGGCCCACCACCAATTCCTCTCGTGTCTTAACCTCTTCATCTCAGAGCAGCACTTGCAACCAACGTTCTCCATTAGTTGCTGGATCCATTCCAATCTGTCTCTTCCTCGACAATTTTTGCCATTTACAGCTTCCTCTAGTACCATTGAAATTATATTCTAATGTCTTAACATATGTCCTGTCCTGTTCCTTCGTCTTGTCAGTGTCTTCCATACATTCCTTTCCTCGCCTATTCTGAACCTCCTCAATCTTCACGTTATCGTCCCCGCGAGGGATTAGCCGAGTCGTCTAAGGCGCTGCACTCATGTACTGTGCGGCTGGTCCCGGCGGAGGTTCGAGTCCCCCCTTGGAGATGGGTGTGTGTGTTTGTCCTTAAAATAATTGAAGTTAAATAGTGTGTAAGCTTAGGGATTGACGACCTTAGCAGTTAAGTCCCATAAGATTTCACACACATTTGAACATTTTAACGTTATCAGTCCACCTAGTTTTCAACATTCTTCTATAGCACCATGTCACAAATGATTCGATCATTTTTTTCCCAGTTTTCCCACAGTCCATGTTTCACTACCATACAGTGCTGTGCTCCAAACGTACATTCTCACAAATTTCTTCCTCAGATTAAGGCCTATGTTTGATGCTAGTAGACTTCTCTTGGCCAGGAATGCTCTTTTGCCAGTGCTAGTCTGCTTTTCATGTCATCCTTGCTCCGTCCGTCTTGGGTTATTTTGATGTCTAGGTAGCAGAATTCCTTAGCTTTATCTATTTTGTGTTCCCAAATTCTACTATCAAGTTTCTCGCTGTGTTCATTTCTGCTACTTCTCATTACTTTCATCTTTCTTCGGTTTACTCTAAATCCCTATTCTGTACTCATCAGGCTGTTCATTACATTCAGTGGATGCTGTGGTTCTTCTTCACTTTCACTGAGGATAGCAATGTCATCAGCAATTTTATCACGGATATCATTTCACCTTCAATTTTATTTCCATTCTTGAATTTGTCTTTCATTTCCGTCACTGCTTTTTCGATGTATAGATTGAACAGTGGCGGCAACGAAACTACGTCCCTGTCTTACATCCTTTTTAATCCGAGCACTTCGTTCTTGATCTTGGCTCCTATGCCTATTGTGTATTACCCGTCTTTCCATCTAACTTACCTCTGTTTTTCTCAGAATTTCGGACATCGTGCACCATTTGACATTTTCGAACGCTTTTTCAAGGTCGACGAATTGCATGAAAGTATCTGGATTTTTCTTCACTCTTGCTTCCATTACCAACCGCAACGTCAGATCTGCGCTCTGGTACCTTCTCCTGAAGCCAAATTGATTGTTTTCTAACAAATCCTAAATTTTCTTTCCAACCTTGTGTGTATTATTTTTTACCAGCAACTTGCATGCATTAGCTGTTAAGCTGATTGTGCGATAATCCTTGCACTTGTCGGCTCTTCTGATATTCGGAATTGTGCGGATCATATTTTTCCCAAAGTCAGATGGCATATCGTCACACTCATACATTTTACAAATTAACCTGAATATTCGATTTGTCCGCAATTTCCCCAATTATTTTCGAAATTCTGACGCAGCGTTATCTTTCCCTGCAGCCCTATTTGGTTTTAAGTCTTCCAAAGCTCTTTCAAATTCCGATTCTACTACTTGATCCCCTGTGTCTTTTCTATCGACTACTGTTTCTTCTTCTATTACTTCATCAGACAAGTCTTCCCATCATAGAAGCCTTCAATGTTCTCTTTCCACGTATATGCTCCCTCCTCTGAATTTAACAGTGGCTTTCCCATTGGACTCTTAATGTTATCACCCCTGCTTTTAATTTCACCCTAGGCTGTTATGACTTTTCTGTATGCTGAGTCAGTCCTTCTGACAATCATCTTTCTTTCGATTTCTTCACTTTTCATGCAGTCATTTCTCCTTGGCTTCCCTGCACTTCCTATTTACTTCATTTCCAAGTAACTTGTATTTCTGAATTCCTGAATGTCCCTGAACATTTTTGTACACGCTTCTTTCATCGATCAGCTGAAGTATTTCTTCTGTTGCCCAAGATTTCTTCGCAGTTACCTTCTTTGTACCTACGTTTCTTTCCAACTTCGTGATTGCCCTTTTTAGAGATATCCAACTGAAATGTCTACTTATCTGTACATTATTTGAGTATCTATAGCCCCAGAGAACTTCATGCGCATATCTTCATTCTTTAGTACTTCCGTATTCCGGTTTTTTACACACTGATTGTACTTGACTAATCTCTTAAACTTCATCCTACTCTTCATCACTACTACACTGCGATCTGAGTCTCTATCTGCTCCCTCATATGTCTTACAATCCAGAATCTGATCTCGGAATCGCTGTCTGACCATGATGTAATCTGTCTCAAATCTTCCCATATATCCCAGCCTTTTCCATGTATACCTCCTCCTCTTGTGGTACTTGAACAGAGTATTCGCTGCTATCAGCTGAAATTTATTGCAGAACTCAACTCGTCTTTCTCCTCCCTCATTCCTCGTGCAAAGCTCACACTCTCCCGTAACCGTTTCTTCTACTTTACCCCTACAACCGCATGCCGGTCCCATATGAACATCAGATTTTCATCTCCCTTTACGTGCTGATTGGTTGGTTTGTTGTTCGGTTTGGAGTGAAATGGACTAACTGCAGTGTCATAAGTCCCTTTTACGTACTGAATGCCCGTTCAGTATCCTCATATACACTGTTATCCAAAACTAAAGCAACAAACCGCCATTTCCCCGTCCTGTGTCTAATCACGATATAATGATACAAACTGCCAACTGATACCCGTACGATCGTGTCCTGGATGGAAAATGGCATTCCGGTCAACAGACACTCCGCCAACGATGACGTCAGAGCACCTATGAAACTCGGTGGTTTTTTTACCGGGTACTCCCACATCCACAATCGCTGTGTACAGAGTCATAGACTGTGCAATATGGCACTGAGAAGACACCTACAAGACTCTCTGCGGTGGAGGGCCATACGAAGAAAGGAAGCAAGACTATCGCAAACTGATGTGGCCCGATGGCTTAATGTGAATCGTTTTGTTGTTCCTCGGATGTGGCGACAGTTTATAGAGCCGGAAACTGTATCCCGAAGACCAGAGCAGGGCATCAGAAAGAGAAGACCGTTATTTAGCTGTAAGGGCACGACGATACGGCCTTAGTTTGGCACGCCAACTGGTATCTGAGCCCGCAGCATCCACTGGACATATTGTATCGAGGCAAACGATGTACAGAAGGCTTCGGCAGAGTGGCCTTTACTGTCGGAGACCTGCTGTATGTGTACCTCTGACGTGTTTTCACAGAAGGGAACCTCTAGAGTGTGGTAGTCAACATACCACCTGGATGGTGGAACAGTGGGTCGATGTTCTCTTCACAGATGACTCCCGATTTGATCTGGAGAATGATTCTCAAGGGATTCTGGAGGGAACGTGGAACACGATTTCGGGACACAAATATTGTAGAAAGAAACCGATATCGAGGAGGATCCTTGATGGTGTTGCAGGGATTATGTTGACCACTACAACACTTTGTCATGAAATTGTAGGGTTGAATCGGCAAGGTTAACTGCTGTCAAGTTTCGTGACGAGATCTTGGGACCTCCTGTGCTGTTGTTGCGAGGTGCTAGGAGCCCAGACTTCGTATTGATGGATGATAGTGCACGGCTGGTTGATGTTTTCTTGGAAACAGAAGATACTGCACGCAAGGCGTGACCTGCTCGCTGTCGCGATTTGTATCCCATAGTACATGTCTGAGATGCACTAGGGAGACGGGTTGCATCGCGTCAGCATCCACCAACAACTCGCCAAGACTTGCGAGCAGCTCTACAGGAAGAATGGGCGTTATTGCCTCAACATGAGACTGATGACATCATTAACAGCATGATCTGTCGTTGTCAGACCTATATTGCTGCCAGAGGTGGTCACACGCATTAACCAGTTATCAGAATGTGTGTGCATTCCGTGAAGTTGCAAAAAAACGAAGAACATTTTTGTCTATCGTTATGCATGTCGCAGTTATTTGCCTTCTGTATTCTTTACATTGTTTCTGCTTTACTTTCGCCTGTTCATCCAGCTTTGTGGCAAAATAAACGCAAGCGTGCAAAATTTCCGTTTGTTGCTTTAATTTTGGACACCAGTGCAGTTTCTCTATCTCGTCAGCTGGCGACGTTGGCGTGTATACCTGAATTATCGTCGTCGGTGTTGGTTTGCTGTCGATTCTTATTACACTATCACTGAACTGTTCACAGTAACACATTCTCTGACCTACCTACTTATTCATAACGACTCCTACGCCCGTTATACCATTTTATGCTGCTGTTGATGTTACCTTATACTTGTCTAACCAGAAATCCTTGTCTTGTTTCCATTTCACTTTACTGATCCCCACTATATCTAGATTGAGCCTTACCTATTCCCATGTCAGATTTTCTAGCTTTCCTACAACGTTAAAGCTTTTGATATTTCACGCCCGGACTGGTAAAACGTTTTCCTTTTGTTGGCTATTCAATCTTTTTCTCGTGGTCACTTCACCCTTGGCAGTCCTCTCCAGGAGATCCGAAAGGAGGAGTAGTCCGGCATCTTTCGGCAATGGAGAGATCATCATGATACTTTTTCAATTACAGGCCACGTGTCCTGTGGACACACGTTATATGTATTTAACGCACTGATTTCCATTACCTTCTGCGACCTCATGCCGTTGACCATTGAAGATTCTTCCGCGTTTAGGGGCTGTTTCCCACCCCAAGAACAAGAGAGTGACCTAAGCCTCTGTCCGCTCCTCCGCCCTGTTTGACAAAGTCGTTGGCTGAATGAGGGTGACTTCTTATGCCGGAAGTCTTTGGCCGCTTTGCTGATGAATTGTACTCAAAACAGTTCGCACCCAGGACCGAGAACGTTCTGATTACTAATCAAAGAGGCTAGCCCTAGACCACCAAGTACGCAGTCATAACAAGAATGTAATAAAAAACAAAATTATCTTAAAAGACTAATTGCAGTCATATCTTCTTATTCTCAGCTCCTACTTCTAGGATAATTTTTGAGTGTGTATTAATATTATGTGCTCGTGTGTCATGCAACATAGTTCAGTATAATACACAGATATATAAATATTACATAAAACACAATTACGTGTCCCTTTGCCTACAATCATTTGCTGAAAACCTTGTTTCAATATCTGGAACCGTTCACGAAATAAAAGTGGATTTTACATCTTACGCGACCCACCGTATGTAAAGGGCAGTCAAATGAAAAACTAGACGATGGGAACAAAGTTATCAGCGCCTAACGGTTGATGTATTTATCCCACACAGTGAGCCAAGATTGCGCTCCTGCGTGCAATCTGCATGAAGGGGTTGATCATTTTGTCTCAAAGTGGACTGAATATACTGACAGCTATTGCAACAGTTTTTGAAATAATAAACAGCTCACTAACTTTTTTCCCATATGTTTAGTTTCCGTTTCACTGCTCCTTATGTATCCATGTACGAAGTTTCTGGTAATTGAAACTTTGCGAAGGAGCACAGGGAACTTGAAAATGGTAGTTCAAATGATAGTTCGCTCAAGGGCACACAATAAAAGAAATCACATATACAAATTTTACAGTTTTTAGAGGTAATAATAAGAAAAAAATTTCTTACGTGACAAAAATGTCACAAGTGCGCCATTTCCCCGCTAGGGCTACATAAAGGTTTCGACACTAGTAATATTCAGTGACGATTCTCAAAGTGTCGTGTGAAAAAAATTGTTTTAGAGTTGTTGTTGCCACCTATATATTTCTTTTTGAGGACGTATACGAAGCGTCTGAAACATTCTACAATCTTGAATATGTGTTTCTTTTACCCACTGTATATATTAAGATTGATGTAAGGTCAACAGATAGCTATGTGGCTCACTGACAGACAATTAATTGTAAATAAACTTCCCCCACATCATAGAGAGAGACTGCAACGATGACCTATACAACATACAAATAAAAAAATAACTCAAATTTGTCGACGGAGTCTCTACTCTATCGACAAATTTATCAGTTAGCTGGCCATCACTATATCTTGTACTTAATAAGACGCTACATTTTAGCATAGATGGCGAGTTGTAGAAAATATATGTTGTTGAATAACTTAAGTCCATTTTTGGACCAAAGTTTGTACCTTCAAGCCTTTGTGCGACCAACATGAAAACACAAGTCCCCAAGTGAAACCGTTGGCGAAAATGGCGTGAAACCAGGCATGTTCTCACGAAAGAAATAGCTATCAGCACCCAACATGACCAAAGCTGAGCCCAATTGACTGCACGCACTACGTAATGATGAAAGCGTTGTGGTACTTCCTGCTGACAAGGCAGTGAAGGCAGTGCAGCCGTAGTTATGAAATTTGTGGACCACGATACGGAGATCAGCACGCTACTGGACTTAGTGGAAGCTCCTACGCGACCCATCATGGAGAATAATAAGAGAGACATCTGAGTCTCTCAAACGTTCTTCGGAGGGAGACAGAGTGGTCAAGAATCTTCCGCCTTATACACCTAGAACACCTACTGCTTGTGCTTTACCGAAGATCGCCAAGAATGGGTAATGCCATTCCAACTCATTGTATCCTTCATTGATTGGTAGGTATTCTAGGACAGTTCTGGCCATTGTGCCTCCATTGGCTGGTAGATATTCTAGGACAGTTCTAGCACTGAGCGAGATGGCGCAATGGTTAGCGCACTGGACAGGAGGACGGTGGTTCAACCCCGCGTCAGGCCATCCTGATTTAGATTTTCCATGATTGCCCTAAATCGCTCAAGGCAAATGCCAGGCTGGTTCCTTCGAAAGGGCACGACCTACTTCCTTCCCCATCCTTCCCTAATCCGATGAGACCGATGACCTCGCTGTTTAGTCTCTTCCCCCAAACAACCTAACCCAACAGTTCTAGCCCAATATAACGTCATGGCAATGATCTTGAGATTTGACCCTGATAACGACTTCGACAATTGGGCTCTTAACCAATTTCCATCTGTGTCTCGGCCGTTTGTCTTTCCACCTTGTAGGGAAGCAGCCTACTCAAGCCTCATAAAATTCGCATTAGTCTTACCATTGTGTGCCAACCAGTCCGTTGTAACTAGCTCTGACGTCATAAACATTGCGCAATACTTTAAAATGACGTAAATAACCTGAAACGTTTCTAGCATGTCAGGAGTAATACTAAATCAGTATGTGTTGAATATCAGTTCAATAACTTTAACCATTTTCGAAATTTGGACGTTTTTCTGTAAAAATCATTGGCGCAACAGAAAAGAGCTAGAAAATTAAAAATTTATATTTAGATTCCTTTTGCATAATAGTTTAGTAGAAACAGTATTCTGGATCTCACAAATTAAAATTTTAGTTGAAATTCATGATTTTATGGTTTTTGTCTTAGAAATTAAGGAAGCAAGATAGATTAAGTAGGCGACTAAATAAAGCTAGGATGTTTAAATTTAAGTAGAAGGGAGATCCGCTATAATCATAAAGATGTGAGAAGTTTCAACTGAATAACTATAATACTATAGCGATAGCGTATCTCCAAAGGGCAAGTTCAGAGCTCGTCTGCTGCGTGTAGTGTAATTAAATTAATTATTTCGCCCAAAATATTTGACTTAACCACGTCAGACTTTTATTATGATTACTTAAATGTGTGCTGATTGTACATTTAAATTGAGAGCTTCATCGGCCATCAGCAAAGGAAGCAATGATTTATTCGATAACTTAAAGTGGTGCATTACTAGCCCAGTGGCTAGTCGGGAGAGCAGATTTGATCAGGCATTCCCTTAGCCGTCCGCACTGTGGCTTTATATGTAAGAACGCTGCGCGAGAAAAGGAAGGCCCCAGTTCTCTCCAGATGCTGATTAGCGCACCATCTGTGCTGGGAGTCGCGTCGTATCGGTATCATCGCTATAAACAGCCTCGGATGCCGTGATAAGTTACTTGGGATACGCGTAACCATGAAATCGTTTACGAGTGAAGTGTTAATTCTGGGATGACTTTAATGATCTATCTTCAGTTTGCGTATGTCGTATTTTCACGTGCCGCCGCAAGACAGACATTATTTAGCGTGGGGCTTGATGAACATTATCATCAAATTATGGCGAGCATTTACTTAAACATTTAATTTGAACAGTTATAGTGGCATCAGCGCAGAAGACTCTGAACTGCTCTGGTAGTTGGATTGTGTGGATTCTTTTTGGTCTGTGACTTTCAAAATATAGTGAACATTTTAGAGAGAATGGTTTTTGATTATGTATCCCAGACAATCTCCTAATTCCTCAGAGCTATAAGCTGTAGCTATAAATGTGTTTCTCAGATGAAGTGGGCACTAGGACTTCTAATTACAGGCTTCACATTTTGCTAATCACTTTCTGGTTGCCAATATTGTAGTTAGAGAGCCAGTGTTGAGAACGGCAAACAGCATAAATACAAAACATTTATTCTATTATCCCACCCGCCGCCCCACATATGTTGCTAATCGGGCGGAAAATAAACTGAGTAAAAGTGAAAGTGATTTTTAATTATTCGGATTCGGAAGTGAAATGCGATACGCAACTGAGCAATGGAACAGTGATAGACAGTGTTACATGTGCATGTGGACGACGCAATTGGATTAACAACGCATCTGGATTGACGGAGCTGGCACTGAGTCTAGCTGCACTGCTGGCATCGCGAGAAGTCAGTCTCGCCGCACCGCAGTCATCCGTCGGAGCGACCGGAGCCGCGTCTGCTGTTGCGGGCTACGCCCACAACACAGCAGTTGTCGAGGTGCCGTCTGCAGTTCAACGCGCCGCGTCACATCAGTAATCCTGGTACGTCGCGCCGGCAACGCCATACGTCGTGCAGAAGGAACTAAGTTAAGTGAAAGGCTGTTAAAACTTTTACTAACCTGCACTAAAAGACTGTCGGCGATGGAACCGCAAAAAGAAGCAGAAGTTAAATCTAAATCAGGACATATGTCTGTTGAAGGAACTGTAAATCCAGACAACGGTTCAAGTGTAAATATGCATGAAAATAGTAATGTTAAAGTGAAATCCGAACTAGTGTCTCCTGACAGTAGTGTGAAAAAGGGCAACGATTCAATAGTAGAGATCCCTGCAGTAAAGCAGAAATAAGAAAGTGTTAAGTTATTGGATGATAGTTTCTCTGATGAATTAAAAATGAAACAGTCATCAGAGATGGTAGAGTTTAAAAAAGAGAAGTTAGATATGACTGATCAATCAGAAGTTTCATTTAGTTTTGATGATTCTGGTGTTGGAGCTAGTTTTTCGTCACCTGAGTGTGATAAAAAGCCAGCTAGTGAGCAACCCAAAGATACTGGGACTATTGATTTAAATGTAATATTACAAGCAATAGCTGCTAGTAATGCAAAAATGTCAGCCAGTAATGCTAGAATGACAGCTGAGTTAAAATCTGATATAATTGAGGTAAATAACAGGATTTTGGCCAGCCAAACCAATTTTAATAAACGGTTTGAGGCAATGGACAATAAATTATAATCCAATAAAGCTAAATTAGAAACTGCCTTCAAGACTGGCTGCAGTAAGTTGGAAGAGGATCTGGACAGTTTAAATTATAAAATTGATTACAACCATGAGGATAATAAGAAAAAGGTTGCTCAGCAGTTATCTGAGATGTATAAAACAGTAAAATCCGAAGTTTCTGAGGTTCGCAAAGACCTTCAAATGGAAGATGCGAAGCTGGAGCACAAGTTAACAGAAAAGATCGAGGCGGAATCTGAACTGTGCTCAGATAGGTTTAAAGATGTTAATATAAAAGTAAACATATGTCAAGCAGAAGTAGGCTCAATCAAAACTGATACTACTCATATTGTGCAAAGAGTAGATAATGTTGAAATGAGAGTAGAAAATATTTGTACTAACATTGCTAACATTGAGAGTAAAGTAGCTTCAGTAACTTCTGGTAATGGTAGTATGCAACAAGTTGTAGCTGCAAACTCTCGTGGTCGTGCGGTAGCGTTCTCGCTTCCCACGCCCTGGTTCCCGGGTTCGATTCCCGACGGGGTCAGGGATTTTCCCTGCCTCGTGATGGCTGGGTGTTGTGTGATGTCCTTAGGTTAGTTAGGTTTAAGTAGTTCTAAGTTCTAGGGGACTGATGACCATAGATGTTAAGTCCCATAGTGCTCAGAGCCATTTGAACCATTTTTTTGTAGCTGCAAACGCCGCTTTTATCGGGTGTCGGCAGTTCTTGCGGTTCGATCCAGATAAAAATATCCATCCGCTAGATTTCTGGAACGATTTTGAAGATGAGATTCCACTAACTTGGTCTGAACGAGAGAAAATCTTATTTATTAGAAGCCATTTAGCTGGTGACGCCATGCGTTGGTCGGCTGATGTTATGTTGAAGTGTAAAACATTAGCGGAATTTAGAACAGCTCTCATTAATGAGTATTGATCTAGCAATAAGCAAAATGAAGTGTTGAGAGAATTTTGGAGTGGAAAACGCTTCAATGCAGGCAAGGAATCTATTAAAGAGTTTGCCAGGTCATGGATCTCACGTTTGTCACATTTGGCCGAAAAGCTAAAACCTGAAATGATAATACTAGGTCTTGAAGCCAAACTGCCATGATATTGGCAAACTAAAATTATATCTGCCCCTAGAGACAATCTGGATCGTTTCATTATTTGGAACGTGTAGAGCGTGTTGCTGCCAGTGAGGAGCAAGCACGTAATAACAGAAATGGTAATAACACTAATAGTAATTTTAAGAACGAGCAGAATGGCAATGTAAACATCAGAACAGTAGGTGTTCGCAGTCCTAAGAGAGCTAGGAAGTGGAGAAATAATTATCAGAATCAACAATGGCATCCAAACGATAGTAATTTTGTTCCGAACAAAATTATGCAGGTAAACAACAGTGCGGAAAGAAATGCTGTGCCAGTTAAGTATAATGGAAATAAAGGAAACAGTAGTAGGCCGAGGCAGGAAAACTAGTTTCCGTCTATGAGGACACTGGCGCTCACCAGGCGGTTACTTTTCCTAAGCCAGTAATTACAGTAATTGGTAAGACAGATCAGAATACTCAAACTGAACATGTGGATGAGGGGTCGGTAGCACCTAAGGATACAGCAGAAATATTAGAGCACTCACAGTATTTAATAGAGACGCCTTCTAAGTGGGAAGAGAAATAGTAGGCGCAGCAGTGTATCGGTAGGGAAGAGCTACAAAATACTGAATTGTCAGGTGAAGAAGCAGAAAAAATTCATGCTTATATTTACGATGAGGATGATGTGCTCTTATCTAAAGTGCCTGTGCAGGAGGTTGATACTGTACTAATAGATTTAGGACAGGAGGTAAGTGAGAATGTAGAGGATGGCCTGTTGGGGGTCGATGAACCCAGTAGTTGTGACCAGTTGTCACTGGAGAAGGAACCCGACGATAATAGTGAAAGTGGTTTAGCTGTAACTAGTGTTATGCCCGGTATGGAGGCGAAGAATCGCTCAGACTACAGTAATTTGGGTCATGTTCAGCAAACTAAATGTAGTGAAGTCGTGCGGTGTTTCGATTTGAAATTAATAGACCGACTGGAAAAGGCAGCTGAAAATGTAGTTCAGTAAACCTCTACACACTTTGACCTCAATTTAATGAAGACAGATGTCGATCACTTTAGTTGGAAACAAATCCAAAAGGAACTATTGGATGAGTTTGAGGAACCACCTGTACAACCTAGAATAAGCCACCCTATAATAATAGTGAATATGTTGGGTATCAATGTACGTTGTCTCTTAGACAGTGGTAGTGAGTGTGCTCCCTGGCGCCGTTGGATAAGCAGCTACCAGCAGAAAGTCGTATACTCCTAGCTCACTTATTTGTTACATAGTTTAATTCTTAATTTCTTTGCGTGTTTCTGTACTTGCATTGTTTAATTCATAAATTTTGGGCGTGTTATAGTATTTGAGAGTTGAAGCATCGCGTTTTAGTACCTGAATAGTGTAAATTTTGGTACCTGTTGTCTTCTGTTTTTGTTTTGAACGGCCAGTGTCGGTTGGTCACAGCTAGTGTGCTCCCTGCCGCCGTTGGCTAAGCAGCTGCCAGCAGAAAGTCGTATACTCCTAGCTCACTTATTTGTTAAATAGTTTAATTCTTAATTTCTTTGCGTGTTTTTGGTACTTGCATTGTTTAATTCATAAATTTCGGGCGTATTATAGTATTTGAGAGTTGTAGCATCGCGTTTTAGTACCTGAATAATGTAAAATCGCGCAGTCTCCTTCCGCCGCCGAGCAGTGTGTCAGCAGTGCGCAAGTAGCAGCATTACTGCATTTCCTAGGCAATCTTGTGTTTTAATAACCGTTTAAATTTTGTGTCGATTTGTTTATGCTCTCTGTAGATTAGTTCAGACGTTCTTTGCACAACAGATTTTAGCATGTATAGGGACTGCAACTGCTGTGTTCGGATGCAGGCTGAGATGGCATCCCTTCGCTCCAAGCTTCAGGCAGTGTTGGCTTCGGTCACACAGCTTGAGGCTGTTGCCAATGGGCATCACTGTGGGGGTCCGGATGGGGGTTTGTCAGGGACGGCCAGCTCGTCCCACGCATCCCCCGATCAGACTAAGAGTGTGGCTGCCCGGGATACTGCCCACATTGAGGCTGATCCCTCACCTGTGGTAGAGTGGGAGGTCGTCTCGAGGTGTGGCAGGGGGCGAAAGACATTCCAGAGGGCTGAACGGAAGGCCTCTCCAGTTTGTCTGACGAACCGGTTTCAGGCTCTGTCTCAGGCTGATATCTTCGGCCGGACATGGCTGCTTGTCCTGCTCCAGATGTTGCCCCTCAGTCTGCAAGATCCAAGAGGTCGCAGAGGGTGGGCTTACTGGTAGTTGGGAACTCCAACGTCAGGCGCATAATGGGGCCCCTTAGGGATATGGCAGCAAGAGAGGGGAAAGAAAACCAATGTGCACTCCGTGTGCATACCGGGGGGAGTCATTCCAGATGTGGAAAGGATCCTTCCGGATGCCATGAAGGGTACAGGGTGCACCCATCTGCAGGTGGTCGCTCATGTCGGCACCAATGATGTGTGTCGCTATGGATCGGAGGAAATCCTCTCTGGCTTCCGGCGGCTATCTGATTTGGTGAAGACTGCCAGTCTTGCTAGCGGGATGAAAGCAGAGCTCACTATCTGCAGCATCGTCGACAGGACTGACTGCGGACCTTTGGTACAGAGCCGAGTGGAGGGTCTGAATCAGAGGCTGAGACGGTTCTGCGACCGTGTGGGCTGCAGATTCCTCGACTTGCGCCATAGGGTGGTGGGGTTTCGGGTTCCGCTGGATAGGCCAGGAGTCCACTACACGCAGCAAGCGGCTACACGGGTAGCAGGGGTTGTGTGGCGTGGACTGGGCGGTTTTTTAGGTTAGATGGCCTCGGGCAAGTACAGAAAGGGCAACAGCCTCAACGGGTGCGGGGCAAAGTCAGGACATGCGGGGACCAAGCAGCAATCGGTATTGTAATTGTCAACTGTCGAAGCTGCGTTGGTAAAGTACCGGAACTTCAAGCGCTGATAGAAAGCACCGAAGCTGAAATCGTTATAGGTACAGAAAGCTGGCTGAAGCCAGAGATAAATTCTGCCGAAATTTTTACAAAGGCACAGACGGTGTTTAGAAAGGATAGATTGCTTGCAACCGGTGGTGGCGTGTTTGTCGCTGTTAGTAGTAGTTTATCCTGTAGTGAAGTAGAAGTGGTTAGTTCCTGTGAATTATTATGGGTGGAGGTTACACACAACAACCGAGCTAGGTTAATAATTGGCTCTCTTTACCAACCTCCCGACTCAGCAGCATTAGTGGCAGAACAACTGAGAGAAAATTTGGAATACATTTCACATAAATTTTCTCAGCATGTTATAGTCTTAGGTGGAGATTTCAATTTACCAGATATAGACTGGGACACTCAGATGTTTAGGACGGGTGGTAGGGACAGAGCATCGAGTGACATTATACTGAGAACACTATCCGAAAATTACCTCGAGCAATTAAACAGAGAACCGACTCGTGGAGATAACATCTTGGACCTACTGATAACAAACAGACCCGAACTTTTCGACTCTGTAAGTGCAGAACAGGGAATCAGTGATCATAAGGCCGTTGCATCATCCCTGAATATGGAAGTTAATAGGAATATGAAAAAAGGGAGGAAGGTTTATCTGTTTAGCAAGAGTAATAGAAGGCAGATTTCAGACTACCTAACAGATCAAAACGAAAATTTCTGTTCCGACACTGACAATGTTGAGTGTTTATCGAAAAAGTTCAAGGCAATTGTAAAATGCGTTTTAGACAGGTACGTGCAGAGTAAAACTGTGAGGGACGGGAAAAACCCACCGTGGTTCAACAACAAAGTTAGGAAACTACTGCAAAAGCAAAGAGAGCTTCACTGCAAATTTAAACGCAGCCAAAACCTCTCAGACAAACAGAAGCTAAACAATGTCAAAGTTAGCGTAAGGAGGGCTATGCGTGAAGCGTTCAGTGAGTTCGAAAGTAAAATTCTATGTACCGACTTGACAGAAAATCCTATGAAGTTCTGGTCTTACGTTAAATCAGTAAGTGGCTCGAAACAGCATATCCAGACACTCCGGGATGATGATGGCATTGAAACAGAGGATGACACGCGTAAAGCTGAAATACTAAACACCTTTTTCCAAAGCTGTTTCACAGAGGAAGACCGCACTGCAGTTCCTTCTCTAAATCCTCGCACAAACAAAAAAATGGCTGACATCGAAATAAGTGTCCAAGGAATAGAAAAGCAACTGGAATCACTCAACAGAGGAAAGTCCACTGGACCTGACGGGATACCAATTCGATTCTACACAGAGTACGCGGAAGAACTTGCCCCCCTTCTAACAGCTGTGTACCGCAAGTCTCTAGAGGAACGTCGATCTGTTGTAGAATTCTAGAACATGTTTTTTGCTCGAGTATCATGTCGTTTTTGGAAACCCAGAATCTACTCTGTAGGAATCAACATGGATTCCGGAAACAGCGATCGTGTGAGACCCAACTCGCTTTATTTGTTCATGAGACCCAGAAAATATTAGATACAGGCTCCCAGGTAGCTTGCCTGGGTCAGGCAGAATACCTTTTCCACTTATCATATATCCCAAGAAACCTATTTCCTCTTTAACGCACTCTGTCTTTTCAATCTTTGGTTTCATGCCACCTCTCTCAATAGCCTCTAACGCTTCCTCTAATTAAACTATGTGTTCTTCCCAGGTAGGAGTTGCTATTAACAGATCATCTACGTAGACTGTTATTTTATTACTTAAGGCTGGTCCTAAAACATGGCGCATCACACGTACGAAGGCACAAACAGAGATATTAAGTCCGAAAGGTACCACACGGTATTGGTAACAAACTCCTTCGTACAAGAAAGCTGTGTACTTCCTTGAACTTTTCGCCAGTGGCAAATTCCAATATCCACACGTGATGTCCATAGGTGTTAAGAATTTTACTCCCCGGAATTTTTGCAGTAACTCGTCCATGTTCTGAGGTCTATCACTTTCCCTAACCACTATTTCATTCAACCAACGAGCGTCCAAGACCAATCTGACACTCCCGTCTCTTTTTGGTGCAACAAGAGGATTATTGTACTCACTGACCGCTTTTTCAATCACACCCCACTCTAGCATTCTCTGTATCTCCTTTCGAACAGCCTCCTTCCTAGCTACATGTATTTGGTATGGCTTCCTGAAAAACACTTGGCCAGGTTTCACCTTTAATTGACATTCATAACCTTTGACCACGCCAGGTCGATTTGAAAATACCTGATGCCTTTTTAAAACCTGTCTCAGTTCTTCCTTCTTATTAGCTGAAATTTTATCGATTTCCTGCAATTTAGCCTCTATTTTGTCCAAAATAATTGCTTCTTCTTCTTCTTCTTCTTCTGTGTTTAGCTTACTTTTACTACGATTAACACCTTCGTCCCAATATCTCCTATTTTTCAGAACTCGTATAGGCAGTTCCCAAGTTTCATCAGTAGTTACTACATGTTTATCAGTAAAAGGTACCGTAATTACTCCGGTTATCGGCAAGACCAATTTTAACTGGCTTCTTTCAAAGTCAACAACACTCTGATATTTCGACAAGAAAACTATGCCAATTAAAACCTCAATACTGAGATTGTTTACAATTAAGCATGGATGATCAATTAAATTAGCGCTAATATCAAAGGGCAGTAAAGCTTCTTGCTTTACCGTTTTTGACACCTTGCCAGTAGCACCAATTATTCTGAGTCCTGATACCCTCATTACTGTAAGCTTGTCTTTACCAGGTAATGCATCAAAGAAGGACTGAGATATCACACTCACCTCATCTACATTTATACTCTGCAAGCCACCCAACGGTGTGTGGCGGAGGGCACTTTACGTGCCACTGTCATTACCTCCCTTTTCTGTTCCAGTCGCGTATGGCTCGCGGGAAGAACGACTGTCTGAAAGCCTCCGTGCGCGCTCGAATCTCTCTAATTTTACATTCGTGATCTCCTCGGGAGGTATAAGTAGGGGGAAGCAATATATTCGATTCCTCATCCAGAAACGCACCGTCTCGAAACCTGGCGAGCAAGCTACACCGCGATGCAGAGCGCCTCTCTTGCAGAGTCTGCCACTTGAGTTTGCTAAACATCTCCGAAACGCTATCACGGTTACCAAATAACCCTGTGAAGAAACGCGCCGCTCTTCTTTGGATCTTCTCTATCTCCTCCGTCAACCCGATCTGGTACGGATCCCACACTGATGAGCAATACTCAAGTATAGGTCGAACTAGTGTTTTGTAAGCCACCTCCTTTGTTGATGGACTATATTTTCTAAGGACTCTCCCAATGAATCTCAACCTGGTACCCGCCTTACCAACAATTAATTTTATATGATCATTCCGCTTCAAACTGCTCTGGTAGTTGGATTGTGTGGATTCTTTTTGGTCTGTGACTTTCAGAATATAGTGAACATTTTAGAGAGAATGGTGTTTGATTATGAATCCCAGACAATCTCCTAATTCCTCAAAGCTATAAGCTGTAGCTATAAATGTATTTCTCAGATGAAGTGGGCACTAGGACTTCTAATTACAGGCTTCATGTTTTGCTAATCACTTTTTGGTTGCCAATATTGTAGTTAGAGAGTCAGTGCTGAGAACGGCAAACAGCATAAATACAAAACATTTATTCTGTTATTCCACCCGCCGCCCCACAACCTCTCCCCTCTACCCATTCCCCACAAATGGTTGGTGGGCAATGACGTTTGAGTATTCGACCTTTCGGCCAATGGTGGAGTGCTCTGGGGTCGTCCACAAAGAGGACCTGTTCACACTATCAACTGGGTGAATTGTCGAAATATATTTGTGATATTGTTGCTATTATAATTTTTTTCTCAGCACCCATTTAGAACATAATAGACCGTCATACTGTCTGTACATCGTGGTTCAATTGGCGAGACTCTTGAGAAGAATATGACGAATTTATTTGTTATAAACATCTAGAAATGCTATCACACCTTTTCACTTTGATTTAATTGTCGGTGAATGGAGGAGATAGGAACGGAAAGGAATTAATGATATCAATTCCATTAAGACTTGTTACGACATCAACTGTGATGAGTGAAAATGTGTGCCAGACCGGGATTCGAACTCGGTATGTCCTGCTTACTAGGTAGTTGCGTTATCCACTGCGCCACCCAGGACTATCTCTGCATGCCTCACGGCCGACCTACACTCCCACCTAGCGCCATCTATCTGCAGTCCCTGTCCATTTCTTCCATGCTCGCTGCTTTGACATAGATTCCCGCCAGCGGTCAGATGTAATTGCGCATCCACACTGAAGAAGGTGGATCCATTGCTCATCTAGGTAAATAAATTATATAAATCAGTGGTGTCTCTTCTTTTGGACACCGCGCATTAGCATATTTGCATACTGGGACTGGAGGGACACAATGGTGGCAGATCCTAAGACTAGACAGGCAGAATATTGTTCAGCAAATAGTGACGATGCAGCAGAATGGCAAGAAGATGCATTAAGTGACCAACACACTGTGCTGCACATGTTGAAGTTATAAGCTCTTTCTAAAATACCTATCCAATCTCCCACCATGCAACAAGCATAAGTAACTGTAGTAAACATTTATCTGTCTACAATTATGTTACATTTAGCTTTATATTATACTCAGTGTTCTATTCTCGTTATTGCCCCTAATACAGAACTAGTGGAGGTGTTGACAGCATTTTATAGAGTGTAATCTCTTTTTATTATATTTTCTCCCATAGCACGACGTGATGGTAATAATTATAATATGCAAGCGTGTTCTATTTACAGTGCAGATAAAGCAATTGAACCAACTTGCTGTTGTGCTATCCTAGAAATTGTAATGAGGATATTTTCAGCAATTACGTATTTAATATCCACTTTATGCGCGGTTTTTCCTCCCAGATGAGTTTCACTGTCTTGAATAAGCCGCTACTGCATTGAAAATTCTCCCAAGTATCATGTTTTGTATTGTCATAGGCATTAGGTGGGTATCGCATATCATCATTATAGCTCAGTTGATAGAATTTTTGATTTATATGGAGGAGCAGTGGCGCTATTGGCAGGACAGACTTATATTACCTATGTTGATAACATAATTTTATGAATAGAAACGAATGAAAAAGCAATCAGAAGAATTTTTATTGTTCATCTTTGCTTCCTACATAATTAGTTGTAATAGGTGGTGGTGGTCCATAAATTTGACAACGCCTTTCACATAATAGTGTTTATAGCACGCTTCATATTTAGAAACAATTTTTAAACACTTCCGGTATCAAATGTAATCCATGAGAGATGTCACACAATCCTGTGGAAAATTGATGATAATAAAGAGCATTCTGACACCATCATCATCTTGCACATTTTTTTTACAGACATCGCTGAGACCTAACATATTTTTTCAGTTTTAGTCAAGAGTACATATAAAACACATAGAAGCAGTCCTCATGAGCAGTAAATCCATTATCTTCAAGTGGCACCAGCGTGTATCATTCAGGAGTAATAGTTCGTTGTACAACAATTAGCACAATTCTACCCAAGTAGGTCCGTGTACCAGAGTCCTGCATCCACCCTGTAGTGGCGGCAGCGATTTGATCCCACTAGGAGATGTATCTGCACTTACAACTCAAATGATAGATCACTGCCTTCGTGCAAGGTAGCAGTGAGCGCGAAGACTTTTAACGTTACACAGGCGAGCTAATCGACTGTCTAGAATTGGTATGAGGTAAATTGGTATGTACAGCAGAATGCTCGTGTGCCCAGATGCGAAGGTGACAGCAAAAGGACAAATGTGGCTAAAGCCCAGCACTCGGATTTTGGATGCGACGCATTTAGAAGAGACGATGCACCAGAAATTGAGTGTCAGACAAGCTGAAAAATGGCTTTTTACGGCTCTTTGAAATTCGACAGTAAAAACAGCCAAATAATAAAGCAATCCCAGAAAAAATGAGGTGCATCAGACGATGACAATATTTTCAGTCTCTCTAAACGTACACATGTTAATATTCTACGATCACTAAAAATTTTCGAAATGAACTCCTGATTTAACACTTCATGCGATTTCAGTGAATGAGATTGCAGATGGTAGCTTTGCTCTATAGCTATCAACCTTGAAAGCAACATATCTGTGTTATTTCTTGATTTATTATGTTTTTCCATCTCTCTTCAGTAAACAAATTTTTGTCAGAGCATCATATTCTCCCCTTTTTACTTGCGCATTCATTTAACGACTATGTTACAATTTTTCCAGGTTATTATGTAACTATTGACTACAATTCCTAATATGAGATCAGGGTAAATTAACAGGTAGTCATTCACACATATTAGCTGATACCACTACTGAAAAAAAAAACCAAAAGACATTTCTGTCAAACATGTGTAAATAATTGTTTAAATAATATTTAATGACTATTCGTTATGATTTAACATTAGCGCACTTGTGCTAGAATACTAGCTCATTTCCTTATAAACAAACATTTATTTGTAATTATTGTTAATGGTCTGAGTGTGACTAAACATTTCTTTACTTAAATATTAATTAGCTTAGAATACAAAGTGATAAAGTTCCGTAACGAGCGCGCGCGCGTGTGTATGTGTGTGTGTGTGTGTGTGTGTGTGTGTGTGTGTGTGTGTGTGTGTGTAATAGTATATGATGGTGTAGGTTATTCTGGACAGGAAATGGCCGCTATGGTGCCCTTTTCTTTCTACTGCATTACAGAACTACGAATAGACATGAGTTTCTACTTGTTATCTCACCTGTGTTAATTTGTAAATAATCATGTTGAACTCTGAACTACTTTGAGAGTGAATATTTCGTGTATTGTGATAACGAAATGGACGTAATCTTTAGACACAGCATTTTACAAGGGTACTTTCTGTCTGTATTTTATCTGGTTATCGTAGGACCGCTTTCCGTTTATTCGAGCTGTCGTTTTTGAATAAACGTTATTCAACCCCCTTGTGCACTTCTATGATGTCTACGGCATGTCCAGCGCGTTCCCGGTCAGTGTGATCATAAGACAACTGCTTTTAGTCCGCTGTTGGTTTAATCTCGACGATTAACGATGGAAACTGGCTTGTAGCATTTACTTTGCCGCGCCATAAATAAAGAAAAATTTAAAAAATAAAATCTATCACCTATGAAGATGCATATCCACTGATGCGAAGCAGGTCGTCACTTATTAAAATGTATTTTAACAGCCAGTGCGGAAGATTTTTTGTTCTCCATGTGTGACTTTGGCTGCTGTTGCCTCGACTCTAACATGTCTACAGATTCTACGAGAAATTATGGCTCAATTTACTGCAGCTAGTGTGGTAAACACACATCCTAGCCTCCATCTGAGGAAGTGGTTGCTCAGGATCCACTGCTTATTACCAAATTATCGTCGTCGTCGTGATCGTAATAAAAATAATAACAAACCCCGTGGAGGCCCGGGCGAAGAATAGGCCTCCGGTATGTTCTGATAGTCATAAAAGGCGACGAAAAGAACAAACCACTAATAGGGCTAACCACCCCCCCCCTTTTAGTGTGATTAGTTGGTTCAGGACAGAACTAATGAAGCCTCGGACAAGGACTGTCATAATCGGGGGCGACGCTTGAACCCTATGCCCGTCCACAATGGTAGCGTCACTGCTAGCCACACGGAAAATGATTTAAATCGAAATAGAGGTGTTTTGCAGGATATGCTTCCAGCAACCGCCCAAGAAGGAAAACAAAGACAGAGGAGGAGATGGTCAGATGAAGTTAATCGACACCTCATGTTCTGTTATTACCAAGCAACAAACTTAGGAACCAACACAACTGGATACAGATCACAAGTATACACAACATTTATTACCAGATACCCAGAATTAAAATTTTTTAACACAACAACGACTATCTGATCATATCCATGTAATAATCAAAAATAACACGATACCACAGTCAGAATTAGAAAACATCAAACAATAAGTACAACAAATACTGGAACAAAATAATGTGCAAACAGAAGAAGAAGGAAATACAGTAATAGACTCAAACATCCCAGAGCAAACAAAGAAAGAACAACATGCATCAATTAAACAATCAAAGGAGAACGAAATTAAGAAAGCCACCAGAACAAGCACAAATAGAACATGCAGTGACACACATGTTAGATATAGAAGAAAAATTTCAGCTGACATATATAGAATATAAAGACACAAATACAGACATTAGACCATTCTTGCATAGACCACCAAATAACCCACAAGTAGAAACAACAATAACCACTATCAACACAATCATACACAACAAAATAAATGAAAATACAACTATGGAAGAGTTACAACTACTGGCTTATATAGGAGCACTCACTACACTAAATATACACACTAGGCAGAGATCAGAACCAACCAACACACAGAAGAAACCCACAAAGCCAGCATGGCAACACAGGCTACAGATCAGAATAGAAAAACTGAGAAAAGACATCGGACAGCTAACACAATTTATAAGAAATGAAATATCAGACAAAAAACGATAAGGTTAGGTAAAATCTCACAACAAGAAGCGATAGAGCAATTAGATGAAAAGAAGCAGAAATTACAAGCATTGGCCAAACTACTTAGATGATACAAAAAAAGTGAAAATAGAAGGAAACAAAACCAAACATTCAACACAAACCAAAAGAAATTTTACCAGACAATAGATAACACACACATTAAAATAGACAATCCACCAAACATAACAGACATGGAAAACTTCTGGAGCAACATATGGTCAAACCCGGTACAACATAACAGGCATGCACGGTGGATACAAGCAGAAACAGACACATACAAGATGATACCACAAATGCCTGAAGTGATAATTTTGCAACATGAAGTCACCCGAGCAATTAATTCTACTCACAATTGGAAAGCCCCTGGAAAAGATAAAATAGCAAATTTCTGGCTAAAGAAGTTCACCTCAATACATTCACATCTAACTAAATTATTTAACAGTTACATTGCAGACCCATACACAATCCCTGATACACTTACACAAGGAATAACTTATCTGAAACCCAAAGATCGAGCAGACACAGCAAACCCAGCAAAATACCGCCCCATAACATGCCTACCAACAATATACAAATTATTAACTTCAGTCATTACACAGAAATTAATGACACATACAACACAGGACAAAATTATAAATGAAGAACAAAAAGGCTGCTGCAAAGGAGCATGAGGATGTAAAGAGCAACTGATAATAGATGCAGAGGTGACATATCAAGCTAAAACTAAACAAAGGTCGCTACACTATGCATACATTGATTGCCAAAAAGATTTTGATAGTGTACCCCATTCATGGTTACTACAAATATTGTAAATACATAAAGTGGATCGTAAATTGATACAGTTCCTAAACATAGTAATGAAAAATTGGAAAACCACACTTAATATCCAAACAAATTCAAATAATATCGCATCACAGCCCGTACAGATTAAGCGTGGAATATACCAAGGAGGCTCATTAAGTCCTTTCTGGTTCTGCCTTGCTCTGAACCCACTATCCAACATGCTAAATAATACAAATTATTGATATAATATTACTGGAACATACCAACACAAAATCACACATTTGCTATACATGGATGATCTAAAACTAGTGGCAGCAACAAATCAACAACTCAACCAATTACTAAAGATAACAGAAGTATTCAGCAATGATATAAATATGGCTTTTGGAACAGACAAATGTAAGAAAAATAGCATAGTCAAGGTAAAACACACTAAACAAGAAGATCACATATTGGATAACCACAGCGACTGCATAGAAGCGATGGAAAAAACAGATGCCTATAAATATCTATGATACAGACAAAAAATAGGAATAGATAATACATATATTAAAGAAGAACTAAAAGAAAAATATAGACAAACACTAACAAAAATACTGAAAACAGAATTGACACCAAGAAACAAGACAAAAGCTATAAATACTTATGCTGTACCATTATTGACCTATTCATTTGGAGTAGTGAAATGGAGTAACACAGAACTAGAAGCACTCAATACACTTACACGATCGCAATGCCACAAATATAGAATACATCACATACATTCAGCAACAGAAAGATTCACATTAAGTAGAAAGGAAGGGGGAAGGGGATTTATCGACATAAAAAACCTACATTATGGACAGATAGACAATTTAAGAAAATTCTTTATAGAATGAGCAGAAACTAGCAAAATACGCAAAGCAATCCCTCATTCAAATACATCGGCTACACCATTGCAATTCCATAACCACTCCTACAACCCTTTAGATCACATAACATCAACAGATAGAAAAAAGTAAATTGGAAAAAGATAACACTACATGGCAAGCACCCATACCATCTAACACAGCCACACATCGATCAAGACGCATCCAACACATGGCTAAGAAAAGGCAATATATACAGTGAGACAGAATGATTCATGATTGCAGTACAGTATCAAACAATAAACACCAGATATTACAGCAAGTATATTACTAAAGATCTCAATACCACAAAAGATAAATGCAGACTTTGCAAACAACAAATAGAAACAGTAGATCACATCACAAGCGGATGTACAATACTAGCAAATACAGAATACACCACCAACTTGCCATACAACAAAAACTAATAAAACAACACGTTCCCACATACAAGAATGCACCACAAAATGTATTGGAGAATGATGAATACAAATTATACTGGAGCAGAACTATTATAACAGATAAAACAACACCACATAACAAACCTGACATCATACTCACCAATAAAAAGAGGAAATTAACACAACTAATCGAAATATCCGTACCCAATACAACAAATATGCAGAAGAAAACAAGAGAAAAAATTGAAAAATACATCCAACTGGCTGAGGAAGCCAAGGACATGAGGCATCAGGATAAAGTTGACATACCAATCATACTATCAACTACAGGAGTCATACCACACAATATTCAACAGTACATCAACGCAATACAGTTACATCCAAACGTATACATACACCTACAGAAATCTGTAATTATTGATACATGTTCAATTACCCAAAAGTTCCTAAATGCAATGTAACATATACCGTACAGTTAAAAGGAAGTCACGCTTGATCAAGGTCCGCGTCACTTTCCATTTTTTAACCAGACATAATGTCTGACGAAGGAAAGGAAGAAATAATAATAATAATAATAATAATAATAATAATAATAATAATAATAACAATAATATTAGTGGCTAAGTGGATGAAGCACTAACGTCGAAAAGAGCTGCTAGTAACAGACAGGTCCTGCAGATGCTGGAAACCTGAAAATGAATAGTAAGAATTGATTGTTACTTCCTGATGACATCCATCCTTTAACCAAGGCATCTTCAGATTTTTGAAAGGCAAATAATATCTGTCAGTATTAACACATCCGCAAGCGATTCGATTCGAGTAAACAAATATATTTTCGAAAACACTGTTTCAACCACAAAAACCACTATTAAAGGAGATTTTACATGGGTATAGGTGTTACATACCTGATGCTCAGCGAAAATAGTGCTATCCCATCACCAGAAAAGGTGAAACGCAACACGTATCTATATTTGCTGACATTACCGTGGGGACTCAGGAACATATATGCAGACACTTCTCTTTCGGTCGACATGTGAAAGTGGGTCCTTTTTATTTGAGCCATACGTATTCCGAAATTGCAAAGCAGTCAGTTCGTGATAATACTAACTTCATCATCACTTACAAACAGGACGACATGAATTTAAAAAATTTTTACAAGGCGCATGTAAGTACTGGCATGATGTTCAACGAATTTATAAACCTCTGTGAAGAGTGGGTGAGTAGACATTTGAGAACTTCTCGAAGCATTTATCACGAATTGTCTCTCGTAAGACTTGAGACTGACGAATGGAAGTTTTTCAAGGGAGTGAGGTACCCAGCAGCATTTTTTGTATGTTACTAGTGCAAGTGTAACTAACCATCATACCTTAGCAAAATATCTTTCCAAGAACCCGAGGAAACTGTAGTCCTAAGTAAAATCGCCAAGAGGGTCGAAGGTACCCATCTAGTCACTTTGCTAACCAATACAGTGTGAGAACAGGGCAGCTGAAATGTTAAATTTCACGTTTAAGAAAGCAATCATGTAGCACCACTGCAGAAACATACTGTCGTTTGTCGGTCGTACACTCCCATATGGAGGACGTAATAATAGACAACCCTGCCTTAGAGATAGCATCGTCGACTAAAGCCAGTAGTATTACAGGTTATGAGTACATATCGAGGATACATATTGTGGCTGATGTTGTGGACTGTGAGTAACCATAAACACACAGTACTGTGTATTTAACAGCCAGTACCTTCCCGTGAACTGGATTCAAAAATGGCTCTGAGCACTATGGGACTTAACGTCTGGGGTCATCAGTCCCCTAGAACTTAGACTTACTTAAACCTAACTAACCTAAGGACACCACACGCATCCATGCCCGAGGCAGGATTCGAACCTGCGACCGTAGCAGTCGCGTGGTTCCGGACTGAAGCGCATAGAACCGTTCGGCCACCGCGGCCAGCGATATTTATTTGTGCAAGAGCTTAAAATGTCCTTGAAATATACGTTCATGGCACCCTATTACAGATATACTAGGGTTGGGCAAAAAGTAGCGGCAACACTGCAATAACATGAAGGATGTGCATCAAATGGCATGTGCGCTGTCTGTATCGGACAGCAAAAGCTTAGTTGAAATAGTAAAGTGAGCGGCGACGGCGGTGTTTGAGTCAGTTACAGTGCATACTGTTAAGTGGGAGAAGGCCAGTTCGAGCGCCCCAGCAGTACCCAAAATGAGATATTCACTCTGCAGCGGAATGTGCGCCTATATCGAACTCCCTGGCAAATTAAAACTGTATGCCTGACCGATAGAAACTCTGGATCTTTGCCTTTGGTGGGTAAGTGCTCCACCAACTGAGCTACCCAAGCACGACTCACGACGCGTCCTCACAGCTTTACTTCAGCCAGTATCTCGTTTCCTAACTGTCAGACTTCAGAGGAAAGTTGTGAAGTTACAAGGTAGGAGACGAAGTACTGGCGGAAGTAAAGTTGTGAGCACGGGTCGTGAGTCGTGCTTGGGTAGCTCAGTCAGTAGAGAAATTACCCACGAAAGGAAAACATTCCCAGATCGAATCTCTGTTTGGCACACAGTTTCTGTCCTAACAGTACGTTTACGAAACACGAACAACATGCGTGTATCAAGAATGCTGTGCGCTCCGACCACCTGCCACTTCAATGTTTTCAGGGCATGTTGCGATGGAGCATTGCTGTATCGTACTGAGGCGAGATTGGTGAAAGTGTTTCGGAATGGCAGGAATGTCTTTGGTATTGGCCATGTTCAGGACGACCCGTCCCTCAGGGACAACATGGAAAGAGTTCCTTGCCACTGTGCTGGATGTGGATCGCCAAAGTGAGGCTATTGTGGGTTGCGCTATACGTAGGTTAATCCTGTATCATGTTTTACTGCAGGGCCAGTCTGTCACTGCAGCCTACTTCTGTAATTTCCTGCGTCATCACCTTCGTCCTGCACTGAGAAGAGAGCGACAGCACCTTCTGGCACTGCATTCCATCATCCTTCATGACAATGTAGGATGCCACATGGTGAAACCCATGCAGGAGGTCCTGCGTAAGAGATACTGAAATATTCACTGTATTCACCCGATTTGAGTCCGTGGGATTACTACATGTTGGCCAAAATGAAAAGACCTCGTCGTGGAAGGCGCTACAACACCAAGGAAGACATCGACCGTGCCATAGGACAGTCCTTGTGAGACACCAACAGAGATGAAAGCACTAACTGTGTACGACGCCCTCCATCTGCGTAGGGAATTTGAGAGATATGTGGAACGGCTGTTTTGAGTGCATGTAAAATGGTGACCATCTGTCTGTTGCCAATAATTTTTATCCAACCCATGTACAATGTAATGCATCATTGTAGATTGTAAAATAAGCATTTTAGATGGACAACAAAATTCTGTTCTCAAAAATGATCGCGTGGCTGCAATATTACAAAATCTTACAGACTTACCTAAAAAGTCACCTGTGCATCTACATGCCCGACTCGCGTGTAATGGCGAAAATTCAACATAACTCAAACTAAATATCCTGAGCAAGAACCTGCTCAATGACATTCGTTACACATTTCTAAAAAACGATAGTGCCGATAACAGTGCGATTGTTCATTGAAGGTGTGTGGGGGCAATAGGTTATAGTGTAGAGTGGGTGCCAAGGGGGGCGGGGGCGGGTGTGAACTGACCAGTTGAGTGGGAGTGGGAGGTGTTAGGGGTGAAAGGGAAATGAAGCAGCTTCGGGGATGGGCATTGGGTGGGAGGGGGAGGGGGGGCTGGGGCCGAGGCAGAGGGGAAGCATGGTAGATCAGTTAGCTATGTTACATACCTGACGTTCAAACTTCCGTGTTACATGAATGACCATTAAACTTACGTAAATGTAGCCCCGCTAGTTCTGTCATATGAAGATCTGAACCAAATACGTAAAAAAAAAAAAAAAAAAAAAAAAAAAAAAAAAAAAAAAAAAAAAAAAAAAAAAAAACCCTCACTGAGCAGGTTCTGGCTCAGTGTGTTTCAGTACGAGTGTTGTCGAATTTCCGCCATTTCACGCGATTCGTGCGTGCTGTACAGGTGTAACTTCTTTTAGTTAAATCTCCAGGAATCAGTGAATTACGACTTAACAATAAGCAACCAAGCCATCATTCTTGATATCAGACTTTCGTTGTGCATCTAAAATGGTTATATTTACACTCTCTGGAGTGTTACGTAGTATCTCTGTAAGAGAGCGTTACGAACGTGCATTTTCCATGACATTTTAAGTGCTACCCTTCCCTGGTAATGCCTCTGGTAATCCAAACATACGGCTTACACTGCAATGCCGCTTTGTTACGAACTCTACCACTGTTGACAGCAGATGACACCCAGATGTAACGAATGCTGGTTGAAGGAAGATATTGTTAGCTAAACACGGCGCACTGTGTTACTGTCCACAATGTCAGCCGTATTATTGATCATCGATATATGCTAATATACCGTAATACAACTAGGCTATAAGACAAGAAATAAGTTTTATCGACGATGACTTGTCACATAGGTCAGATATACTGCAACATTTAAGTAATGTTCTCTAATATATAACGATTTCTTGTTCCTGTACTGTACGATATATACACTTTACTAATTTTCTGTTAAGTGTTCACTTGAGTATGGCTATAAAGCCGAAATCATGATTGTGCGAAACAAAATCACCTTCAAATATCGGAAACTCCTTTCAAAACTCCTACATGAATTGTCTCCTGCGAAGGAAAAAGTCAGTAAATAATGTTTCTCAAAGGATTATTGAGCGATTTGTTGTGAATGGTCTCAATTTTTGAAAGAATGTATTCAATCGTGCACATTAGTTAGTGTAGCAAGTGATAAATTGTCAACTACGATGCGAACTGAACTTTTTAAATCTATGTTGATGAAAATTTAGGATGGAAACAAACATTTTTGAACTCAAAACAACTTACTGCAGCCACATTTGCACCATGAAGGGTCAGAAACTTTGGGGAGGGGTATCATACTAATCAGTAAGTTAACAAAAAATGCTTCAAATGGCTCTGAGCACTATGGGACTTAACATGTGAGGTCATCAGTCCCCTAGAGCGTAGAGCTACCTGAACCTAACCGACATAAGGACATCACACACATCCATGCCCGAGGTAGGATTCGAAACTGCGACCGTAGCGGTCGCGCGGTTTCAGACTGAAGCGCCTAGAACCGCTCGGCCACAGCGGCCGGCAGTAAGTTAACATATTTTGAGTATTTTCATTCAGTAATGTTAATTGCGGTGTTATAAATACAAAATCAAATGAGGGTAATGCAGGACCTAGGTTTAATAATGAATAAAAAAATAGATGTGCTGGTAAGCTACTACGAACGGCATAGTGAATGCATTATTCTAGCCAAGACGGACACGAAGCCGACGCCTACCACGGTAGTACAAGTTTATATGGCAACTAGCTCCGCAGACGAAAATGATGAAATGTATGATGAGATAATAGAAATTATTCAGACAGAAAAGGGAGACGAAAATTTAATAGTCATGGGGGGACTGAAATTCGATGGTAAGAAAAGGAAGAGAGAGAGAAGTAGTAGGTGAATATGGAATGGGGTAAGGAAAGAAAGAGGAAGCCGTCTGGTAGAATTTTGCACAGACCATAACTTAATCATAGCTAACACTTGGTTTAAGAATCATAAAAGAAGGTTGTATACATGGAAGAGGCCTGGAGACACTGGAAGGTTTCAGATAGATTATATAATGGTAAGACAGAGATTTAGGAACTAGGTTTAAAATTGTAAGACACTTCCAGGATCAAATGACGACTCTGACCATAATCTGTTGGTTATAAATTGTGCATTAAAACTGAAGAAATTAGGTAGGAATTTAGAGAGATGGTATCTGGATAAAATGAAAGAACGAGAGGTTGTAGAGAGTTTCAGAAAGCGTTAGGGAACGATCTACAAGAACAAGGGAAAGGAATACAGTGGAAGAAGAATGGGTAACTTTGAGAGATGAAATAGTGAAGGCATCAGAGGATCAAGTAGGTAAATAGATGAAAGCTAGTAGAAATCCTTGGGCAACAGAAGGGAGATTGAATTTAATTGGTTAAAGAATAAAATATAAAAATGCAGTAAATGAAGCAGTCAAAAAGGAATACAAACGTCTCAAAAATGAGATCGACAGGAAGTGCAAAATGGCTAGAGAACAAATGTAAGGATGTAGAGGCATATATCACTAGGGATAAGATAGATACTGCCTACAGAAAAATTAAAAAAAAATGTCTTTGGAGTAAAGAGAAGCACTTGTATTAATATCAACAGGTCAGATGGAAAACCAGTTCTAAGCAAAGAAGGGAAAGCAGAAAGGTGCAAGGAGTATGTAGAGGGTCTGTATAAGGGCGGTGTACTTCAGGGCAATATTATGGAAATAGAATAGGATAGAGGTGAAGATGAAATAGGAGATATGATACTGCGTGAAAAATTTAACAGAAGACTGAAAGATTTAAGTCGAAACAAGGCCCTGGGAGTAGACAAAATTCCATTAGAACTACTGAGCCTTAGGAGAGCCAGCCATGACAAAACTGTACTATCTGGTGAGCAAGATGTATGAGACAGGCGAAATACCCTCATACTTCACGAACAATATAATAATTCCAATCCCAAAGAAAGCAGGTGTTGACAGATGTGAAAATTACCGCACTGTCGGTTTAATAAGCCACGGCTGCAAAATACTGACTCGTATTCTCTATAGACGAATGGAAAAACTGACAGAGGTCGGCCTCGGGGAAGATCGATTTGGATTCCTTAGAAATGTTGGAACAGGTGAGGCAATTCTCTCCCTACAACTTATCTTAGAAGATGGATTAAGGAAAGGTAAACCTACATTTCTAGCATTTGTAGACGTAGAGAAAGCTTTTGACAATGTTGACTGGAATACTTTCTTTCAAATTCTGAAGGTGGCAGGGGTCAAGTGCAGGGAGCGAACGGCTATTTGCAATTTGTACAGAAACCGGATGGCAGTTATAAGAGTCGAGGGGCATGAAAGGGAAGCAGTGGTTGGGAAGGGAGTGAGAAAGGGTTGTAGCCTATCCCCAATGTTATTCAATCTGTATATTGAGGAAGCAGTGAAGGAAACAAAAGAAAATTCAGAGTAGGTATTAAAATCCATGGAGAAGAAATAAAAAGTTTGAGGTTCGCCGATGGCGTTGTAATTCTGTCAGAGACAGCAAAGGACATGGAAGAGCAGTTGAGCGGAATGGATAGTGTCTTGAAAGGAGGATATAAGACAAGCATCAAGAGAAGCAAAACGAGGGCAATGGAATGTAGTCAAATTACATCAGGTGATGCTGAGGGAATTAATCAGGAAATGAGACACAAAGTAGTAGATGAGTTTTGCTATTTGGGGAGCAAAATAACTGATAATTGTCGAAGTAGATAGGATATTTAAATGTAGACTGGCAATGGCAAGGAAAGCCTTTCTGAAGAAGAGAAATTTGTTAACTGGAGTATAGAGCTAAGTGTCAAGCAGTCTTTCCTGAAAGTCTTTGTATGGAGTGTAGTCATGTATAGGAGTGAAACATGAACGATAATTAGTTTAGACACGAAGAGAATAGAATCTTTACAAATGCGGTGCTACAGAAGAATGCTGCAGATTAGATGGATAGATCACGTAACTAATAAGGAGGTATTGAATACAATTGGGGAGAAGAGGAATTTGTTGCACAACGTGACTAGAAAAAGGGATCGGTTGGTAGGACATGTTCGGAGGCTTCAAGGGATCAACAATTTAGGATTGGAGGGCAGCGTGGAGGGTGAAAATCAGAGGGAGGCCGAGAGATGATTACACTAAGTAGAATCAGAATGATGTAGGTTGCAGTAGGTACTCTGAGATGAAGCAGCTTGCACAGGATAGGGTAGCATGGAGAGATGCATCAAACCAGTCTCTGGACTGAAAAGCGCAACAACAACATAAAGAAGTATTGGCTGGGGGTGAAACTCTGCTATGAAAATATCTCCACGAGAACGCAACAGGCATGATTAACAAAATCTTTGGACTCCAACTACCAGAATGGCTATTTGGTCGGAAGTACATTCGGGAAAGACCATGCTTATGGGGCTTAATTAGCGTGAAAAGCTTAGAAGGTGTTGCAACTGAGAACGAAATTGAAGTTCGTTTAAATGAAAACAAGAAGTCTCTGCAGGTCATACAGTCTACGCGAGCGAAGCAAAGGGCGCTAAGATAGTTTACAGACGAATATGTACGGCGAACGTAAAATGATTCACTACATTACGATTAACGGTACAAATGCTCCATGGAACATGGAAGCAGCTAACAAGGCACCATACTGGTATGGCTGAGGGTACTTCACGCATTACTTTTGTACGAGTATTCGACAGCTAGATTTCTCGCACTTGCGCACCTTTGCATTCAGCGTATCAGTACGTGGAGTTGGAGACAGACTTCGTTGAAGGAATATCCGATTCCAGCAAAGCCTATGCACGCTGAACCGAGTACTGATTGACCTCCGAGCTTCAAAGTTAGATTTATTGTACATGTTGGTGCTACAGCTCTGAACGAGCTATATGTATAGTTAAAAATGTGACGTAAATCTGAGAACTAAATAACATCTTCGATAGAGAATACTCTCATTAAGAACTGAATATGCATCGTATTGATACTATAAAAAAACTTCAGCTGACTGTTAACTTAGCATTTACGATATGAAATACAAAATGGAGATAAGAGAGAAATGATAGATTAAGTTACTGGGATAACGTACGATTTCATTGAATCAAAAACAAAATGCGTTTGCTTCTTTGTTTCTGAATACCATTGAACTACGATTCTGGTCATTCCCTCTTATAAACGAACAATTCCCTGTTAACTTTTGAACAGACCTTCCGGCAGATAAGAAGTGCGGACGTTTCAAGCCGTGTACTGATGCGCCCGGGAACTTCCGCTTATTGTTCCTTTCGCGTGCGCAGCATAAACGCGTTTAAGACCGTGACAGCCGCAGCTCGGTGAGAAGGCTTAAGTGATGCTCTGCGTATGGGGCTGCATAAACGATAGCCATGCGCGAAGGATGGTTCTTACACTGAGAGAACGATCACACTACTCGCCCAAAACGTTTCCTGCATTTAGTGACACCATAGAAGAAATATCTCTACTGAAGTCAGTGGAGCCATTCCCAGAATCTTCTGTAGGTACTCTGATTATTATTTCGTGTCGAACATTTTACATTACAGTTTGGCTTTTACCGCAATACGCTCACTGTAGTATGCCCAGATACTCTACCACAAGACGGCATTTAGTGTCTAAATATGTGTTTGTTCGATAGTTAAGATTCAGTTAAGCATAAATCATCCTTAAAACCGAGGAAAGTATGAAAGTAAAATTTGCGAAGGATTATTTCGCACACTTCAGTAAGTTTCTACCAGCTGGGCTGGTTTAATGTAATGACTACGTAACGAACTTCCAACGTTCGATCACGACTATTTCAATTTAATTTTACTGCAGTCTATAGCTGTCCCTTCTGTGGCAGAATTAACTATCAGATCCAATACGTTGTTTTTTTTTTTGTTGTATGTGGTAACTATGGTGTAAGAAATTTGTTTGAATGTCTGGATTCCATATTATGTATTCTGTTGCATCGTACTAAATTCCAGATTCAGTGCCGTAATATATATTTATGGTGCAAAATGTTTCGGCTTCTCCTACAAGATACCACTATTCTATCTGTAGATCACCATTTAGCAGACAAGTCTGGTTTCAGTAATTTTGCGGAAAACAATTAACAAACTTTAAGCATTGGAAAATGACCCTTTTAATCCAAAAGACAAGAACAATTATGAGTGCTCAGATTTGTACCCTTAAGAATAACAGTAAAATTAAGCACGTTATCAAACAGATTAATGACTATTTTTTAGATATACAATTACACATATTTGGCTACAAAAGCATTAACAAAAGCTACCTTGTATGACGATACCTTCACTAGATAATTTACTGTAGCAAATTCACTAAATAACAATGTTACTGAAGATTACAACCTAAATCTTTCCGAAATTCTCTTAAAATCTTCGATCTGATATTTAGATTTAAATAAGTGTGGAGATTTAAATTATGATTAAACTTGAATTATGATGCAACAAAAATTATGCCCTAGGTCCACATTACAAATGAGTTAAAATTCTGTTTTGATTACATGTCCTTACAGATGCAACTCTAGAAAAAGTTATCAGTGCTCTGTCGTCCAGAACAATTCTTAATTTATGGCAGTTCCTCTATCTGCAGCTATGCTACTGAAAGATGTTAAACAGTTGAACGCTGTTTTTATACCGATGGCCATCAGCTGGCTTTGACAATTCGTTAAGAACAATGTACGTTTTTTACTCTGACCTTTGAGATTTTGTCACTATAATATTGCAAATGAATTTAGCCATAATATTTAGTTCATTTCTTTAAAATCTGAGGTACTCCAAGGCTCACGGTTTCCTCTTTGTAACCAATCTGCACCAAACTTACGTTAAAATCTGCTCAAACGGTGCGTCGCTCTCAGCATGCCTTCAGTTTTTCTACTTCGATGCAGTTTATTTCACGAAGAGTGTCAGGTTCAATATATATTTTCTTAAGCAGCTTCTCGCATGGTCTGAAGCTGCAAGGAGGTAGTCAAGAATTTTCCTCTAACAGAATGTACGAAGCCTGTCTCCGTGAAGCTAAACCTCGACTGAACCGGTAGGCAGCTACACTTTGAACTACCCTAGGCAAACAGTTATTGGATGCAAGATGGACATGATTTATGATAAAACTATTTAAGTGATTGAGACACTGAAGTCCCGTCCCTGCTGAGCGGTAATGTTCTATAGAACTTCGAATAGACTGCCAGTACTGGAGGACTTATTTTCTACATAATCTTCCAGCGGAATTTCAGTAGCTGTAGAGATCAAGGACTACCTGAACGACATACAACCCGTAACTCATAAGTGACACGTCGACAGAGAAAATCTATAGTACTCTTTGCTACAATGTTGCAGTAGCTGTGCACGGAAGTTATTTTCTGAAGGTTTCGGGTAAAATAAGTGACTCCCATTCCAAGGGAATACAAGAACGTGGTCGAAACTAGTTGTCTTCGTATCATTCGTTCGCTATGAGACGGAAAACAAGTTTTTAAGCGAGATCAGTTTTCAATGTTTAAAATTTCGAATTTATTGGTAGCTTTTGGGATTCCTTTCCTTACGCTTTCTCCGTTTAGATTCTCCCAAGTTTTTCTTTTCGCTTAAATACACGATTAAGTTCTGTTTTCATAGCAAATTTCTGACTCTAGCCCTTAGCATAAGCGTCTTTCAGAAACTTTAAGGAAAAATGGGAAGCGAGTTATATAAGACCTCAAGTTTATTTATACTGCCCACCTTCGCACCGAGAGCAGTGTTTAATGTTCCTCAGGTAATGTCCAATCCTCCCCATTACAGCCGCAAAATTTTTTTTCCTGTTTTTCATAACAATTCCTGTAACACCTGTAATCTAGCACTCCAACAACCTCATTATCTCTAAGATCTCTTCCCCCCCCCCCCGGAACCCCCGGAAACGGCAAGGAAGGCTAGTTTCTAAGAGTAATTTCCAACGGAGCCGCGGGGAGTAAACATTACATAAGCGAGAACGTTAGATTTAAGAATTACTCTGAGCTAAAGTCTGGAACCAAGTCAAAGCAGTCAGACTGATCATTGTTCACCCTTCCCCTCCCACCCCCTACAAAAAAAATTGACTCCTGGTGGGATTGTAATCTAAATACGCCTGCAGTGAGTAGTACGTCCTTCATCTTTTACTGGAAAGGAGGGTAGCGGGGGCAGAAAGCGAAAAGCGAAACATCTCCACCCAATAACAGATGTCAATAAATCAATATCCGCGATAGATCCACAATCACGTAAACCGTCTCCTGGTATCGAAACCAGCGGGCCAATTAGTTCTAGGTGTGATGATGCAAATAATGAGCCATGCTTCCACCCCAAGTACGAGAGTCACTCTCTTCAACTCTTCCAGCTGTCTGAAGGGACAGGCGATGGCATCCGAATCTGGACAGAAACCATCATTCGTGCCCACATGAATTACGATTTGCAATTGCTTTTTTACTATAACAACCGAATGCGTTCGATAGTTACTGGTAGAGCTGCCTCAACATTTCTGAAGAGACCTCCTGGCCAACATACTGCGTGCGTCCTAGCAATTTGAACCTAAAAGTTATTTCCATGATTCGTGTGGGGAGGGGGGAGGGAGGGAGATAGATAGTCATTAACGTAACAACTTCCAGTGGTCAAAACACTCACTCCTATATGCTTACTCCGACTACGCAGCAGGAGAGGCTATTGTCTGCGACATAACCTCCTTGGGCTCATGTATGACTTTTCTTTAAAACTTGGTTCGTACATGTTTCAAGGACTTGCCGTACACCACAGGATTTGTGACCTGGTGTGGAAGTGACTAGTCAGCCCGCCACACTGCTTATCCTGCGGTCAAATGGTTAGGTTAGGTTCGTGTTTAACGTCCCGTGGACAACGAGGTCATTAGAGACGGAGCGCAAGTTCGGGTTAGGGAAGGATTGGGAAGGAAATCGGCCGTGCCCTTTCAAAGGAACCATCCCGGCATTTGCCTGAAACGATTTAGGGAAATCACGGAAACCCTAAATCAGGATGGCTGGAGACGGGATTGAACCGTCGTCCTCCCGAATGCGAGTCCAGTGTGCTACCACTGCGCCACCTCGCTCGGTGGGTCAAATGGTTGAGGGTAGACACGTAATGCGATTTGAAGATTATTAAACATACAAGACCAGTAAGTCACGGTAGCATTGTACACTACATTCAATAGCTGTAATTTGCGTAACTGGTTTATTCAGCAAGATTCAGCTTTCTACTGAACGGTAGTCAGTGAAATAAAATACGGGTTCATCTAGAAAGACTGTCCCACATTCAACTTAACTAGCAACTAGCAGCACACGAGTGATGGTAGTGATTTTTTTCTTGTTTTATGGTGTAAAGAAACTGAGGTAATACGCGCGGATGTCGTAACCTTAGAACAACTATGAGTGAAAGAAGTTGATAGCGACTATACGTTAAGCCTATTCGACGGAAGGAAAGAGCTAAAAAATAAGGACTTCTCCTTGGAGAAATGTCCACAAAATACGCCATAGAGGCAGCGGAGGTTCGTAATCAAAGATTAAATGTCCTTCAGCATCTTGTAGAGACGGATAAAAAATGAAACGCGATCGAATGCCCGCTCGTCGTTCTCTAAAACGACTCATAACTCTGACGGCAAACGCACATTGGAACCCAACCGGTTAAAAAAAGAGCATTGGGTCAATAAATGGCGATTCTTAAAAGGTTGATGACAGTGAACCCTAAGCGGTGGGGGTTTGATGCCAAAGTGATACCACTTGCAGACAGAGGGCAACACAGAGATCTGAATGAGTGGAAGAGCTAGCTGACCGAGATAGGAGAACTACAGCCTTGGTAGCAGCAACAGCAGCCTCATTTCCCATCAGACCGACGTGACCAGGAACCCACATGAACGTCACTGTGGCTGCCTCGACAGGGAGCAAGCAGAAGCTTTCTTGGACCTGTTGCTCTAAGGGATGGACTGTGTTCAGCACACAGAGTCTCTGAAGGGCAGAGAGAGAATCGGAGCAGACGACAATTGAAAAGGTTATGTCGCCGGATGTGCTGTGTGGCCTGATAGAGGGCGGAGAGCTCTGATTGGTGACAATGACGAAGGCACACCCAACACTATAGTCAGTCTTAAAGACATCAGTGTACATGAAGGTATTATACAAAATTGTTAAGGCTTTCTTGGCCACTTGTTGACAAACTCCCTTTTGGCTTCTGTCTCGGGTTCTTCGGCCGACGTTCATCTAATGATTTTTCTGACGTTTCGCCAGCACGAGTGGCTGGCATTGTCAAAGCTTCACCCTTCATTGCCGGTGGTGAACTGGAGCCGAGCTCGCGGGCGCAGACTATATGTACCTGGCGCGCCAACGTCCGAGGGCTTCTCCGCGGTCATTTCCGGTGCGGTTCTCCTCTTGCTACCTGCGACGGTCGTTCGCTGCAGCACGGGAAGCCAGGATCCGTTTACCTTAAGGCTTTCCTCTTTCTTGTTCAAACTGTTCGCGTGTTTTTGTATTTCTACAACTTCTCTGAACAAGCGCGTGTGATAGTGCTTCTGTACAGCCAGAACTTCCATGTCGGCGAATTTTATTACGTGGTCGGTCTCATTCAGTCCGTGCTCTGCCACGGCCGATTTCTCCACCTGCCCCAACTTACAATGTCGTTTATGCTCTTTGATCCTGGTGTTAATGGATCGTCCAGTCATTCCGACATAAACTTTTCCGCATGTGCATGGTATACGGTATATTCCCGACGTTGCAAGCGTCTCTTTTCTCCTCCGCCGATCTGAGACACTCTTTGATCTTCCTTGTCTGTTTGAAAATCGTCTTTACGCCATGTTTGCGCAATATACGGCCGATTCTGTCCGTCACTCTGGGAATGTATGGCAGAAAGGTCGTACCCGACATTTCTTTTTCTGGTTCAGCTTCTCAATGAAATGTCCTGGCTCACCGACATATAAACTGGCAAAACACTTGGCCTCTATGCTCCAGCACACGTGGGGAAGACCGACACATACATTTAGGACTCAGGACATTTCATTGAGCAGCTGAAGAAACTGAAACTTGCACCAAACGACATCCTGGTCAGCTTTGATGTTGTTTCGTTATTTACGAAAGTGACACTCAGTGACGCTCTGGAGCAGATCGGTTCCCTTTTCCCGCAAGACATCAGAAAGCTCTTCCATGCATGTCTCACCACGAGCTATTTCACGTGGAATGTGCCTTTCTTATGGCGCTCTGTAGGCGATACTCAGCAACACCCATACTAGAAGTACAGTCATAAAAGTTAAAAACGGTGGAATTTAAGGAGGACGACGCCAATAGACCATTTAAAGCCGCCAGCAATACGTGGAGATTGAGTAGAGGACCCTGCAGTACACCACCATTCACTTGGTGGGGGGGGGGGGGGGGCGGTACTGAGTGAAGCACCGACTTTTTAACAGTTTAACACAGAATATAAGGTGTGACAAGAAGTTCTTGACGTAATTCTGGAGTGGAGCCCAGAGACTACCCTCGTGTAACGAAATAAGAATGTGGTGATGCCATGTCTTGTCATAAGCCTTCTGTAGGTCGAAGAAGACAGCGATGAGGTGCTGAAGGTGTGCAAAGCCGCCCAGAAGGTGAACTCTAGGTGAACCAGATTATCAACAGTGTAAAGGCCTTTGCGAAAATCGCCCTGAGATGCAGCCAAAAGGCCACAAGACTCAAGGAACCAACACAGCCCCTTGTTCACCATGCATACAGAGAACTTTCGAGAGGCTGAATCGGGCTTAACTGTCCATCTCTAGGGGACTCTTACCTTGTTTCAGTACTAGAACTATCGCGCTTTCTCGCCCTCGTTCCAGATCCGACTAGAGAGGGCAAGGAAGTGATTCTGACAATCCACTGGGGTACAGCACTGAGAACTTCGACTATGCAAGCAGCGTGCTTCTGGAGGTATGAGGATGATATCTTTTTTCCCTGGTCACATGGACGTGATGCTCTCAACAGATTTTTGGACCACTTTAACTGCCTTCGTTTCAGCCTTAAATTTACCATGGAGGTTGAAATTGATGGGATGCTTCCATTCTTGGACGTTATGGTTTACAAAGGACCGAAAGCTGACACACACTGATCGGTATCTGCATGCTAAAATTGTTATCCACCATACCAACACAGTGGCGTCCTTAAGACTCTGGTACGCAGAGCATATGCCATTTCCAATGCAGACAGTTCAACCCAAGAACTTGCGTATTTGATGTCTGTTTTGGGGAAAATGGATACTCTGAGAAGCAGATTCATCAGGCTATGGAGTTTGGACCCTCACCAGAGGTGCATGAAGAGTAGTAAAGATTGGTGACCTTAATCACTTATGCTGGGAGCATATCGTTTAAGACTGGAAGATTCGCACAGTTCATGACAGGAGCGTGGAACATCGCCGTCATACGAGGCTACAGAATTAGGAAAAATGGACGGCAGCAGAACATTGCTTAAATGAGGGACACTGTGTGAAATTTAACGGAACTGTGATAGTTGCCAAAACTTCCGGTTCTTGGAACAGGGTTTATAAACAGGCAACTGAAATTAGGTTGGCGGATAATTTGATTAATAGAGACAATGGGTTTCCTCTTAGCAGGACGTGGAACACTGTACTATACCGCATCAAAACAGAAGTCTTCGGTGTGGCTAGTCCGAGTATTCGAAAATCCTCTCCGAGAGCGGTACATCGTTTCCGCCTGTGTTCTACTAAGGGCGGCGCCGCCTGCCCAGTCTTTGAGGGCAGCAAATGTGATGGGCGGCGCATGCGCCATGTATGGTATGGAGGTCTACGTAGGACGTCTATTTGCAGCCTTGGCATCTGTTCTCAGTGGGACAGCAGCAGAAGCAGCGTTCTCCTGAAGATAGGGAACATTTGGGTCGCCGAAATCGAGTTTATTTTTAGGACTTGGCAGCAAAGCTGTAGAGACTTTCAATACTTATTACGCTGGGAAAGTCTACAACGTCACAATCCACTGGAATATGTTTCAGCATTTGGTTGTGGATGCAGTCTAGCAATGGAGCCGTATCAGGGCAATGGGCTAGGGCACTGGAGAGTTCAGAGTCACTGAATCGAGCATTCGTGGTTTCAGATGGCAGCTAGTAAAAGGTAAGTGCATTCACTCCACTCACTATTTTATGAGCCGAAAGATCGGATAGTAGTTCTCAGATGCAGATGTGTGAGCACAATGCTCAGTAAGATACTTAGTGACAGCAGCTAGATTAGTATAAATGCACCAACTAAGGAAATACTTTGTACACCCGTAGGGGACTGGAAGAGACAGAGGCATCTGACCTTTGCCATCCTGTGATGGAGAGGCACATGGATGTGTACAAGGAGCCATGTAAAGGCAGTGAGGTGTTTCAGCAAAGGGTGCCACTTTTTGCATTGGACAGCCCACCTACGATCTCTAATAGCCACAGTGATCTCTGGGGTCAAAATGGTTCAAATGGCTCTGAGCACTATGGGACTTAACTGTTGTGGTCATCAGTCCCCTATAACTTAGAACTACTTAAACCTAACTAACCTAAGGACATCACACACATCTATGCCCGAGGCAGGATTCGAACCTGCGACCGTAGCGGTTGCGCGGTTCCAGACTGTAGCGCCTAGAACCGCTCGGCAACTCCGGTCGGCTCTCTGGGGTCCACCAGGGTACAGTTTTCCAATAGGGGGATCCCAGGGTAGAGGGGACAGCTTGGTTGGCTACCAAAAGAATGGCTGCTGTTGTATGCTTAAAGCCATGTCGATGCTCCGTTGAGATGGGGAGGTAAGGATGACAGCAGAATTACAGAGAACGCATTTAGATGGACAGGAAGATCATGAAGTGGTCACTACCATACAGGTCATCATGGACTATCCAGTGGATAGACAGTAGAAGACCGGGGCTGCAGAAGGGAAGAGCAATGGCCAAATAAGTTCCGTGTGCCACACGAAAGTAAGTGGGTCCACCAGATTTCAAGAGCCAAAGACTGAGCTGTGCGAGTGAAGTTTCGGTGTCTTTACCATGGCCAGTGATCATTATTCCACACCACAAAGGCTTATGACGCTGAAGTCGCCGAAGACTACGAAAGGGTGGGGGGTTGGGGGGAGGGAGAGCTGAGAGAGTAATGCAGACAGTACATCTGAGACATGCCATCAGGAGGGAGACAAATATTACAGGTGGTAAAATCCTGATGTGCACTTGCCCCATCAGCCACTGTCTCCATAGACGTATTAAGAGGAGACCACAACGTACACTCCTGGAAATGGAAAAAAGAACACATTGACACCGGTGTGTCAGACCCACCATACTTGCTCCGGACACTGCGAGAGGGCTGTACAAGCAATGATCACACGCACGGCACAGCGGACACACCAGGAACCGCGGTGTTGGCCGTCGAATGGCGCTAGCTGCGCAGCATTTGTGCACCGCCGCCGTCAGTGTCAGCCAGTTTGCCGTGGCATACGGAGCTCCATCGCAGTCTTTAACACTGGTAGCATGCCGCGACAGCATGGACGTGAACCGTATGTGCAGTTGACGGACTTTGAGTGAGGGCGTAGAGTGGGCATGCGGGAGGCCGGGTGGACGTACCGCCGAATTGCTCAACACGTGGGGCGTGAGGTCTCCACAGTACATCGATGTTGTCGCCAGCGGTCGGCGGAAGGTGCACGTGCCCGTCGACCTGGGACCGGACCGCAGCGACGCACGGATGCACGCCAAGACCGTAGGATCCTACGCAGTGCCGTAGGGGACCGCACCGCCACTTCCCAGCAAATTAGGGACACTGTTGCTCCTGGGGTATCGGCGAGGACCATTCGCAACCGTCTCCATGAAGCTGGGCTACGGTCCCGCACACCGTTAGGCCGTCTTCCGCTCACGCCCCAACATCATGCAGCCCGCCTCCAGTGGTGTCGCGACAGGCGTGAATGGAGGGACGAATGGAGACGTGTCGCCTTCAGCGATGAGAGTCGCTTCTGCCTTGGTGCCAATGATGGTCGTATGCGTGTTTGGCGCCGTGCAGGTGAGCGCCACAATCAGGACTGCATACGACCGAGGCACACAGGGCCAACACCCGGCATCATGGTGTGGGGAGCGATCTCCTACACTGGCCGTACACCACTGGTGATCGTCGAGGGGACACTGAATAGTGCACGGTACATCCAAACCGTCATCGAACCCATCGTTCTACCATTCCTAGACCGGCAAGGGAACTTGCTGTTCCAACAGGACAATGCACGTCCGCATGTATCCCGTGCCACCCAACGTGCTCTAGAAGGTGTAAGTCAACTACCCTGGCCAGCAAGATCTCCGGATCTGTCCCCCATTGAGCATGTTTGGGACTGGATGAAGCGTCGTCTCACGCGGTCTGCATGTCCAGCACGAACGCTGGTCCAACTGAGGCGCCAGGTGGAAATGGCATGGCAAGCCGTTCCACAGGACTACATCCAGCATCTCTACGATCGTCTCCATGGGAGAATAGCAGCCTGCATTGCTGCGAAAGGTGGATATACACTGTACTAGTGCCGACATTGTGCATGCTCTGTTGCCTGTGTCTATGTGCCTGTGGTTCTGTCCGTGTGATCATGTGATGTATCTGACCCCAGGAATGTGTCAATAAAGTTTCCCCTTCCTGGGACAATGAATTCACGGTGTTCTTATTTCAATTTCCAGGAGTGTATGTACAAGCTTCACCTGATACTCTCTCATGGAGAGTGCAATTCTTAAAATAACCTGAGTTGCTGGAAACCACGTTTCCTAGATGGGAATGCAGAATTCAGGGTAAGTGGTTAAAAACTGTTTTAAATCAGAGAGGTGTTGGAAAAATCTGTTACAGTTCCACTGGAGGATCAGATTGAGTGGATACTGCGGGGGAATGAAGTAACCAGAGGGGGGCAGGTTATGACCCAAGGTCATTTGCTGCCACTGTGAGATGTCAGGCGATCCACTGGCACATTGCCTGCAAGATCTCCACCTTCGCGCAGAAGGAGTACATACAGGAATTTCTTTTGTCCTACTCCTCCTCAAATGATGACTGGAAAGTTTCCCTGAATTGGTTTCAGGGTCAGAGGAAGAACGACAAGTCAGATTGACTGCATCCTATGGCTCCTTCATGCACCGACTGGCATCTGGCTGTGGACCAACATGAACTATGGAAGGGAGTTTCCTAAGGGACCTCTTCCTAGCTAGAGAAGCTGGAAGACGGTGAGCTGCCCCCAGCTGGGGAACTGGGAGCAGTGTCCACATCAAGTGGGGAGCTGGGGAGCCAATGCTCCCAAAGTGGCTGTGGTGGATGTATCAGAAGGGCCCACAACTGCCTGGGAGAAGGGACAGACATTACTGAGAGGCTTTGAGGGCCACTGTAAGAGGTGCAACAGAGGAAAGCACTGTCGACAGAGAAAGTGACGACATTGTGGCTGTGACATAAGTGTCATTTGTATGGGGTTAAGACACTCATACTTTTTCCTGGTCTCTTGATATTTCGATTTCTCCACGGTCTTATACTACTGGATTTTTTTGTCACACTTAAAAATGGAGCAATCTGGTGAGCTCGCCTTATTTATCACAATTGGGGAAGGGGCACAAGGAAAACATTCACATACAATAGACATCCACAGTCCCTGCAGTCAGTGACAGTAGTGCAATAGGAAGACATCTCTGAACTCGCACTTGAAGCATCTCATAGGAGTAGAAACCTAGGGTTTCACGTCACACCATCACTTTGACCTCAGTCAATGCATCACCCTCGAATGTGAAGATGAAGGTTCCAGTAGCAAACTGTTTTCCCTTGGTTCCTTATGGTTGACAGATGAAGTGTACATCCCGTCGCTCTAAGATCGCCCACAGCACAGTGTCAGATTGCAAAACAGATCACAGTGAAAGATGATGCCCTGGACCATATTGAGACACTTATGGGAAGTGACAGTCATGGAAATGACACCAAACTTTTCCTAAGAGAGCACTTCCTGTGACTAGGCAGGAGATCACGTTTTAATCAAGAGGGAAACGCTCTTCATTTAGGAGATGGCTCCAATTGCCCCATATTTGGCGTCCATGTGTTCGACAAAAAATGAAGGCTTTGTGACCAAAAGGTGTCCTCTTCAGTCCTGGTTCAGACCAGGTGTTTGAGTATTTTTCTCCTGGTCTAGTCCTATGTTCTTCCCTCGGCGTGGCCAGGGAAGGGGACGCATTGGGATCGTATTTCGTTGAATCATACAAGGCCTTTTTCTGCCAAGACACAGCTGGGGCCGTTTGACCACCAGTGGGAGAAAGTTTAAGTCGTTTCATACGCGAACTATCCACCATGGTTTATCAAATTCTGAATGGGCCCTATTGGCGTCATTTGGGCTTAACAATGGCTACCTGGCAGTAGTCTTTTGCTGGGAGTCACTATCCCCAGTGGTAAAGGGCATATACTCCATGGCATGGGGAATGTGCAATGCAGCCACCAACAGTGCAGTACCTTCTTGGTCAGGTGGCTACCACTGTCCAGGTACTTTATGACTCCCACCACAACAGAATGGTACTGTGCTGGGTTTTGGGCGTTATATGACAACATGAATGAATGCTGCCAAGTTTGAAGGGGACAGAGGCGGAGCATACACCACAGTGGGCGGCCTTACCTGCATGACATGCACTTCTGTATTAGATGGAAAAGATTGCAGGTCAACGGCAATAATGGGGGCCATATAATCGTTAATGGAAGGTGAAGGAAGCGCTGGGAGTGTAACTGGAAATCAAAATGGTGAACCAAGTCCAAGCATGGTCTGCACCAAAACGAACACCTGATGGAAAGTCAGAGTGCGTAAGAGACAGTCGAAGTGTACGATTGCAGCACAGCAAGAGGAGGTAGTGCTGCAAGGGATGGGGCCCTGTGGTAGCCAAGCACGTGCTCACCAAAGAGTGGTGAGCTCCATGAGGGCAAACTTACAGCAATAGATCGAATCCACATAAGAGTCCTTGGGAAGCAAATGAAGTCCAAGATAAACATGGGATTCCATATGAAGCTGTGGTGGTGAAGGTTTCACACCCGTTGGACACATGGCAGAGAGGGCGAAGTTAAGCTGCCAGAGCAGTAGCTGAAAGGGACCTCTGGGAGGTAACAGTGGGAGGACGCCCCCCATACTGGCAGCCAAGGGATTAAATGAAAAAGGTGGCAAAGATGGGTGGCCGGACGTGGAAAACAAATGGCATGTGTATCTGCTGAGAACGACATCACACCAGTATGGCAGCTTCTGCATAGAGATTCAGCTGGGCTAGTGTAGAAGGCGTCACTGGTCAAACATCTTCCACGATGATAGTTTGTGTTGAGGCAGCATAAGATGAACAAACGGGCATATGAATGAAAGAAGCACTCATAGTTTAGTTTCAAATAGACAAGGGGTCGGTATAAATGTAGCAGGCTGGTCCAATCCACTCCCCAGGAAGTACGACTTAGGACATGTAGAACACTGAGGGACTGGTACGTGTGCAGCCATGAAAGGCACTTGGGAGGACCAAGGAAGTTTTCTATCAAGCATGAGCCAGAGGAGTTTCTTAGTTTCAGTGAATGGAAGAGCGACAGGCCCAAGATGTAAAGACGGTGGAAGAAAACCACTGCACTGCCGGAAATTCATACAAACTGTTTTGTTAGTGCAAAAGCGAAAGCCATTGTTGATGCTCCACCAGTAACGATGATCGAGACCTCGAAGACGCCGCTCAAGGAGCCAAGTCCTTGGAGAACTGCAATAGAACGCAAAGTCATCGACGCAAAGATAGCCGGAAATAGATGGCAGGAGACAGGCCATAAAAGGGTTAAAGGCTACCGCAACGAGGTCGATGCTCAGGACAGAGCTCTGAGGCACCCTGTTCTCCTTCAGAAAGGTTTCCAACACCGCCAAACTCACACGTACCTTGAAAACTCTGTCTTTTAAAAATTCCTGAGGGAAATGGGGTAGATGCTCCTGGGAAAAAAAAGCCACAGACTATTACTTTTGCAGAAAACCGTTCACGACATGGGTTGACAAGATGACGAGATGGTCAACTGCAGAACAGCTTGCTCGAAATCCACATTGTGCAACAGCGTCTGGGAAACGTGCCGCTTTCCCAAATCCGATTGTACATAAGAGAAAGTGCTTGCCCGCAAGAGAAAGTTGCTGAAACGTCTGGATGTGAACATCTGATGGCCATAGGGTAAAAAGATTGTAAAGCTCCGTCACAATAAAGGCAGCATTGTAGCATTCATGATTTTGAGAGAAGGATATCACTCAAGCCACCTCCACTCGTTTCCGAGAGAAGAATGGGGGGTGATAGAGTGGGAAACGGCGTGGTAAAGAAGTAGTGCGAGGTATGGAACATTCACCAGTGGTAAGGATAAAGTTTGTAAGGTACTTCACCAGGTCATCACGACAGGGGCTGGTTCCAGGTCTGCATGGCATTTTCCTTTGTTGAGCAAAGCTTAGCAAGAACTGTACTGTAAGTGCCATACGGGAAAATGCAGGGCTTTCGACTAACCAACAACTTTGTTATCTCCTGGACATCCCACTCACTGAGATGCCTTTGACACAGACGGAATGAGGCGACATTGTCACCATTACAATTGACCCATGAGGCAGAAGGATTTGGGCAAAAGCCCTCATGATCATCTCTACCAGAAGTAACACATTTGGCTGTGTTTTGACAGAACACCCAAGTGTGGTTATAACATTGATACTGGTAGCAACGCATCCGGTTTGGAATATACAGTCGGACCATGACGACTTCATAGGTCGCTGGGTAGGAGTAAAGTCTCCAGTCGGCCTTAGAAAGCTGCCAGTTGGGTCTACATGCAGTGGAGGTAGGAGTCAGTAAATGGATACTGGACTGGTAATGGTCATTCGATTACATCTCAGAGAAACTTCATAGCCTACCTTAATCTTCGATGGAAGCACTACTCGATCAAATGCGACAAAAAGTGTGTGTAGGCACTACGTTGGCATAAACCTTTCTCATCACCAGATGAATGTAGTGACGCCCTGATCAGAGTGAACGTTGGAATTCCTCGCTCAGACCATCAAGCAGAATCAACAATACATGAAGAATTCAGCATACGATATGCCTCAACACGAACAGGACAGCCATTCAGGAGCTAAGCTGTAAGCAGTTGTTGGGTTTGAAAATGACAACTAGTCTCCGAAGCAGAGTTCCATTATATAAGTGGGAGCAGGATTTCCCAGGGTCTGCAACTGCATCAACATCTTTCTGAATAATAAGTGGATTAACTGTAGCAGAAGACTGACTTCCTTCAGTATGTGACACCACGAGAAACCGAGGTGAAACTGCGACAGTCGTTGAATCTTTAGAATCATTTACTTTTAATAGACGTAGACTGAGATTAAGATGAATGACTCATTGCCCCGATGATTGCCAGCGTCTCCGATTGTGCGCTTCTTCTGACAGCCTTGTCACATTACACGCCCGAACAAACTAAACATCTCTTGTTGCTCGAATGTGCTATCGACACTAGGCAGAACGGTGTTTTCGAGACATCACTTCTCGTACCTATTGAGCACTAACTTTTCTAATTTCGATCAGTCTCTCTTGATCCTTTAGGATCGATTATGTAAATACAAAATCGATCCGTTGATCTCACCGACGTAACTGCCTTAAAGAGACTGGGCTATAACGCACAACCAGGAGCACCAAAAACCTCTAACTCAAACGAAACATCTGCCTAGGAAGGAAATAGCACTATTAACTATAATGCATCGTGACTGTTTACAACAAATGCGGACAGAAGAAATGTAAATCTAAGTTGAAGTTTCCACGAAAATGCGAATGGCCGGCGCCGGCGGCGCCGGCGCCGCCGCCTATGTAGGTCGACGGCTACAAAATATTTTCGGATTCGGAGGACAAAGTTGGTGATGGAAGTTTCGCGAGAAGATCCTGATGGCGTCCACCTCAAACCTGTATCATGTTAGCGGCACGCTCTCCCCTGTTTCTCGATAGTACAAAACGTGCTGACCTCTGTAACTTTCTCGATGTATCCCGTTACTCCTCTCTGACAAGAATTCCACACTGCACAGCAGTACTCCTAAAGAGGACAAACAAGTGCAGTGTAGGCATTCTCTTTAGTAGATGTGTTGCAACTTCTGTTCTGTCAATGAAACAGTTTTCGGTTCGTCTTCCCCACATTTTCTGTGTGTTCTTTCCAATTTAAGTTGTTCGTAATTGTAATTCATAGGTATTTAGTTGAATTTATGGTCTTCAGATTTATTTATTTATTTATTTATTGTGTAACTGAAGTTTACCGGATCCCTTTTAGCACTCGTCTGGATGACCACACGCTTTTCATTATTTAGGGACATTTGCCAATTTTCGCACCATACAAATACCATTTATAAACAGTTTTGCAACGTTTTTATCTTCTAATGACATTACTAGACGATAAATGACAGTATCATCTACAAACAACCTAAGATGGCTGCTCAGATTGTCTCCTAAATCAATGTAGATAAACAACAGAGGGCCTAAAACACTTCCTTGGGGATCGCCGGAAATCACTTGTTTTACTCGATGTCTTTCCGTCAGTTACTACGAACTGTGACCTCTGACAGAAAAATCGCGAATCCATACACATAATCGAGACTATATTCCATAAGCAAGCAATTGCACTACACGCCGTTTGTGAGGTACTGTGTTCAAAGCCTCCTCAAATCTAAAAATATGGAGTCAATTTGAAATCCCTTTTCGATAGTACTCAGTACATCGTGTTATTAAACAGCTAGTTGGGTTTCACAAGAACATTGTTTTCTAATTCCTTGTTGGTTGTGTGTCAATAGCCCTTTTAATTCGACACAATTCATAATGTTCGAGAACAATATATGTTCCAAGCTACTGAGGCATATAGACGTTAATGATAGATCTGTATTTACGTGGATTACTCCTACCTTTCTTGAATATGGGTATGATCCGTGCAACTTTCCAGTCTTAGGGAACGGATTCTTGGTCGAGCGAACGTTGTATACGATTGTTAAGTATGGAGTTATCGCATCAGCATGCTCTGAAAGGAACCTAGTTCGCATACAGTTTGGACCGAAGACTATTTTACCAAGCGATTTCAGATGCTTTACTACTCCGAGAATATCTAAATTGATCAAGCTGGCAGCTGTTCTTGATTGGAATTATGGAATATTTACTACTACTTTGGGGATGGAATTTCGGAATGCTAATGTTTAGTAATTCTGCTTTAGCAGTACTTGTACATGGTATTTCCACTGCTATCGCGCAGACAAGGCATTGATTGTTTTGCCGCTAGCGTACTGTAGATACGATCAGAATATCTTTGGATTTTTTGCCAGGGTTGGAGAAAAAAGTTTCGTTGTGGAAACTATAAGCATCTCGTATTGAAGTCCGAGCTAGATTTTGAGCTTTTGTAAAACATCGCTAATGATTGGAATTTTGCGTTCATTTGAATTTGGCACACTTTTTCCTTGTTTCTGCAACAATGTTCTGACCTTTTGTGTACGATGGGCGATCAGCTACGTCGTTTGTTAATTTATTTGGTATACATCAATTTCTCTCGATAATATTTCTTTGAAATCAAGCAACGTCTGGTATACACTTACCGGTATATTGTTACTTTGGAAGGAATGGAAAGTGGAGTGTCTCTCAGGAAGGCACCAAGCAAATTTCATCTGATTTTTTGAATAGGTATATTTTTCGTTCATTTTTGGAGGTTACAATATCCCTGTGTTCACTAATCCCTGAATCCGTTTTGAAGCTCAGGATTATTTGCTGCTAAGAGGTCAAGTGCGTTTTCACAACCGTTTACTTTTCGCGTTGACTCATCAACCAACTTCTCGAAATAATTTGCAGGGAATGCGTTCAGCACAACTTCAGATGACGTTTCACGAGTACCTCCAGATTTGAACATGTATTTCCACCAACATATCGAGGGTAAATTGAAGTCACTACCAAGTATAATTGTCAGAGTCGGGTACTTGTTTGAACCTTTCAGCAACTGTATCATCTGAATTATGAGGTAGGTAGAAGGATCCAGACTGACCTCTACCCATACTAACTCACATCAACTATCTACTTCAATTTCGCTATAAGATAAACTACTAAAAGCAACAACAGGCCACCACCATTTGCCTATCCTTTCTGAACACCGTTAGGTCCTTCGTAAAACTCTCGGCTGAACTCATTTCCGGCTTTAGCCAGCTTCCAATGCCTGGAACGATTTGAGCATCAGTGCTTTCTATTAGCGCTTGTGCTTTGGTAGTTTCCCAGCACAGATAAAATGTACAGCTGTTACGCTGATGGTTCCTAGATGTATACTATTTCTGTGTTAGATCTGCAACCCTTTGACACTGAAGCCATTTTTATGATTTCCGAGACCCTCTAACCTAAAAAAAACCGCTTAGTCTAAGCCACACAGCCCTTCAAACTAATAGAAATGCCACAACTACATGTTGTAGCAAAGCAAGCTGGGATCCATTCCCATTTTGTTTTGTTATTTGCCTTCTTAAACGATTTTTTTGCTTTCTTAGTTGTTAGTGTTAGTTGGAAATATGGCATAAGATGAAGCAGTCATTCTGTAATTCAGAGAGTAAGACTACGCCCAAGTTTGGTAAACTGCATTAGTCAGAATATTTTCCGAGTTAATTTGAACCACTTCAAGTAACTAGTTTTCTAAAGATCGGTTTCTCGATAATTAAGACTTATGTATGGTATTGCTTGTTTACCTACTTTTGTACTTTTCATATTCAATAAAGCTTGTTTCAGTCTTAACTTTTGTCACAAAGTTCAGACCAAAACCAATTTTTGTGCACTGTTAACTAATTTGTGATGTAAAATTCGTATTCAACCATGTGAAAATTTAGTAACCATTATTTGCAAAGCTATGTAAGGACTGTACCTGAAGCCATTTTGAGAAGTCAGCCTGTTCAGAGATTTTCAGTGAGAAACATTTGCAGTCAAAACAGCAATAATGTAATAGTGCAATGATGTGGTTGTGTGAATAAGAATACAGAAAGTGAAGGACAATTAACAATGACTGCAGTTACGCTATACTACACAGTGATTATTGTTGGGTAATTACAAGGTGCAGTATGTGCACTCCTCGTAAATGAGAGTTACATAATGAAGACAGATTGGCCATTACTAATTCAGTGAAGGGGTCTGTCGTTTATGGAAGTGAAACATGTGACACAAAGTGCGTGTGTGCTCATACACTACATTAATGGATGTAGGTAGTGCTGTGAACAACCGCATTTATAGCCAATTTTTCACTCTGATAGCAGCCACCGAGGAACTACGCTCAGTTTTATGACCAGGTATGTAACCAACTACAAGCAAAAACCCACAATTGCGAGTAACCAACTGTGAAATTCAGTTACTTCAAAATATGACATTTGAGGTAGCTGCCATTAAAAAGACGTGCAATAGTGAATAAGAGCATGGGTTCTATGGGCACAGTAGCAGAGTTTGACGCACGCACGCACACACAGACAGACAGACAGACAGACAGACACACAGACACACAGACACACAGACACACAGACAGACAGACAGACGTTCCTAAAAATCAGTACGACCCTAAAAATCTCTAAAATTCATTGTTTCACATGTACCACTTCACATCAAAAAATTCATCTATTGAATAGAAGAAGATGTTATTCATAAATCCTTTTAATTTGTTTTTACATGTTGGCTGGCTATCTGGCAGACTTACTGCTATTTGGTAAAAAACCAAATATTTTTGTGGCAACATACACCTTTTCTGCCAGAGTCTGATGTAACCCAGAATAGTGAAAACCATTCTGTGTTCTAGTGTTGTAGCTCTGCACTTTTGTTATTTTTGACCAGGGATTGGTGATTAATAACAAATTTCGTAAGTAAATATATGTATTGCGAAGGTACTGAGAATATCCCAAGTTTCTTAAAAAAAAATGGCTGCAAGGCGATCTTGGGTTAGCTCCAGCTATTATTCTGACTAAACGATTTTGTGCAATTAATACCCTTTCTTTTAATGATGAATTACCCCAAAATATGCCATATAAAGGCAGTGAATGGAAACAGGCGTAGTAGACTAATTTACTGATACGCTTACTACCAATATTTGCAGTAACTCTAACAGCATAAGTAGCTCAACCTGACCGTTTCAGCAGATCGATGTGTTTCTTTCAGTTCAACTTATCAATTCACACACCCAAAAATTTCGAGTATTCTGCCCTAGTAACAAGCTTCTGTTCCTAATTTATATTCATCAATAACGTTATGTACAGAAGTGTATATACTTTGTTTCCTGAAAATTTAGTGAGTCCATTTGCAGAGATCTACTTAATTTTCTGAAAGACATTGCTTACAATTCCCTCATCTAATTCTTGTTGGGCATGATTTCTATACTTTTATCATCATTGGAAGAATGCTAAGGAAATGCAGTCCGAAAACAAAGGAAGTAGGTTACAGTACACTTGTTCGCCCACTGCTTGAATACGACTCTCTGGTGTGGGTTGATAGGGGGGGGGGGGGAGAGAGAGAGAGAGAGAGAGAGAGAGAGAGAGAGAGAGAGAGAGCAGCGCGATTCGTTACAGGATCATTTTGTAATCGCGAAAGCGTTACGGACATGATAGACTCCAGTGGAAGACTCTGCAAGAGAGATGCTCAGTAGCTCAGTACGGTCTTTTGTTGAAGTTTCGAGAACATACCTTCACCGAGGAGTCAAGTAGTATGTTGCTCCCTTCTACATATATCTCGCGAAGAGACCATGAGGATAAAATCAGAGATTAGAGACCACACAGAGGCATACCGACAATCTTTCCACGAACAATACGAGACTGGAATAGAAGGGAGAACCGATAGAGGTACTCAAAGTACCCTCCGCCAAACAGTCAGGTGCCTTGCGGAGTAAGGGTGTAGATTAAGATGCAGAACTAGCTCTGCTGATGCCTTACTTAAAATTCCAGCCAGAAGAAAGAGTAGTGACAGTAGTGAGAACCGCAAATAACAGGTAAGATAATTTTATTTGCAGGGGTGTGTGTGTGTGTGTGTGTGTGTGTGTGTGTGTGTGTGTGTGTGTGTGTGTGTAGGATGGAAAGTTAATTAGGAGAATTTACCAACAGATGAGAGGCAGCATGAAGACCCAAATTTGAAGTTGGTTAAACAGTATTACAGTTCAGACAATGTGCATAAAGTGAAACAGTTTTATACCATATAGAAGGATTTGCAATTTGGGAGAAAAATTTAAGTTATCAGGATTGGAAGTTGTGTTTTCCTGACCGACATGTTGACAACCGAAAGCAGTGGTAACACCAGTTCCCATCAGACCATTGAAGTTGAGTGCTGTTGGGCTGGGCTAGCATTTTGATGGGTGACAATCTGGTCTGCTGAGCGCTGTTGGCAAGTGGGGTGCACAGCCCATGCAAGGCAAAATGAGGAGCTACTTGACTGAGATGCAGCGGCTCTGGTCTTGTAAACTGACATACGACCAGGAAAGTGATGTGCTGAACACATGCCCCTCCATATCCACATCCAGTGACACCTGTGGGCTGAGGATGACACGGCGGCCAGTCGGTACCGTTTGACCTTCCAAGGCCTGTTCTGATGGGGTTCAATATTCTGACAAATTTATTGACTACCTGAATGAGAACTATGGACATTATGGAACTAGGAAAATAGTAGCAAAGTTACAAGGGGGAACCGACATTGAACAGCTTGAGGAGAAGGGTAAAAAACAGGCTACAGATGCGTCAAGAGTGAAAACAACAGAGTGCTATCTAATAGTTTGATGCATTCTCTCCCTCCTAGTGAGCCAAGGGAGCTAATGCAGTATTTGATAATCCCAAATTTTTTGGAAATTTTTGGTAAGGGCTTATGGGACCAATCTGCTGAGGTCTACAGTCCCTAAGCTTACATACTGCTTAATCGAACTATAACTTACATCCACACACCCCTGAGGGAGGACTAACCTCTGACTGATCGAGCCGTATGGACTGTGACAAGACTCTTCAGACCACGTGGCAACCCCTCCACTAATCCCATTACCTGCATCTATAGGAGGTTGTAGATATATTTTTGTGGTCTTTTATACATTCTCCAAATCTGTGAAACTGTATCCAATCAAGGGACACATAAGAGAATCATAATTGAGAAACTGGAATGACTATTTTTACAGTGTGGACGCACCAAAAATACTTATCTGACAATGGTCCACAATTTCAGAAACGTTTGCATGTGCAGCTACAATTAACCAACAAGCCAAACAGCAGGTACAACTAACAGACAAGCCTCTTCTACAATACTAATAGTTTTAATAGTGCAGCTAATAGAAATTAAATATACAAATTTGTTTGTGAAAAAATCTGCAGAAACACTACCATATCACAGAATACCTGCAGATACGAAAACTCATCTGCAGCCGAATTCTTCGTGGGTGTGAAAGTTTTACAACATGGCAAAATGATCAAACAAGGGCTTAAGACACAAAGGAAATGAAGACATTAACTGCCAGTGGGCACTGATTTATATGAGTGGGGAAAGTTGGAAATTGGTGCTAGACCAGGAATCTAACCTGGGTCGCTTACTAGGCAGATGCATTGACGACTAAGCCATCTAGACATAGTGGTCACGACAACCGACGACTAAACTAGCACGCCAGCATTCAGTGGAAAGACACGATTTCGGTCCGATATGGATCGACTGGTGCAAATGTGCTTGCGTTTCAACAGGGATGTCCCAGCAGGTTGCAATAATATGTCGTTGCATAGCAACCACGGTAGTTGATGGCCAAAGTACAGGTCCTCTGCGTCCAATCCAAGGATTTGAAACAATTCTTAGAGACCTGCTGTAGAACTTCTTGCACTATTGGGGACAACCATCATATTGGCAGCACAGGTTCCTCCTAGTTCGCGGAGGATTGTCTTAGTATGCATTGAAGGTCGTCTTATGAAGCTGTAACACTTGTGCATGTTCAGTGTTCAGTTTATGAAAAACTGGCGTATCAGCTGATTGTTCACTATCCCATACCACACGTTTACACTCTATGATCATTTCATCTGACGAAGCCAACAGGGATTGCCAACAAAGCAATTGTACACCTTTCAGAATTTTATATGGCCATGATTGGTGAATGTTGCTTCCACCACTAAGTAAGATACATGATACATCTGCAGTATCTAGTCTTAATGCACTTGTATAGAAGTTAGCACTGATGATCGTTTCCATGCAGCCCCTGATGGAGAGATGCGATAGTGATGGAAGCGATGACGATATAGGATGCGTAGTACACTTGCCTCTTTCATGCCACTTCCTTATGCGATTGTGCTCTAGCTAACGTGCTGAACAGCTGCAAAAGCAGCAAGAACATTAATTTCCCCTCTTGTCACTTGCTCCTTTCTGTTACGTGGTCTAGGTCTTGCACTACCACTTTCAAGAAACCAACTGAATAGGTTGATAACTGCCGAGATGGTTGACGTCTACTTCGATATCTTGTCATGTACACCGTACAAGGACGAATTGCATTCTTCCTACACACTCCATATACAATGAGCATGGCTTTTCCTGCGTTGGTGAGTCCAATCATCCACTCACAACCCACTTCTTGGACTACCATCTACTGACCAGCAAGTCGCAATGCACTCTACATCTACATCTACATCGATACTCCGCAAGCCACCCAACGGTGTGTGGCGGAGGGCACTTTACGTGCCACTGTCATTACCTCCCTTTCCTGTTCCAGTCGCGTATGGTTCGCGGGAAGAACGACTGTCTGAAAGCCTCCGTGCGCGCTCTGATCTCTCTAATTTTACATTCGTGATCTCCTCGGGAGGTATAAGTAGGGGGAAGCAATATATTCGATACCTCATCCAGAAACGCACCCTCTCGAAACCTGGCGAGCAAGCTACACCGCGATGCAGAGCGCCTCTCTTGCAGAGTCTGCCACTTGAGTTTATTAAACATCTCCGTAACGCTATCACGGTTACCAAATAACCCTGTGACGAAACGCGCCGCTCTTCTTTGGATCTTCTCTATCTCCTCCGTCAGACCGATCTGGTACGGATCCCACACTGATGAGCAATACTGAAGTAAAAGTCGAACGAGTGTTTTGTAAGCCACCTCCTTTGTTGATGGACTACATTTTCTAAGCACTCTCCCAATGAATCTCAACCTGGTACCCGCCTTACCAACAATAAACTTTATATGATCATTCCACTTCAAATCGTTCCGCACGCATACTCCCAGATATTTTACAGAAATAACTGCTACCAGTGTTTGTTCCGCTATCATATAATCATACAATAAAGGATCCTTCTTTCTATGTATTCGCAATACATTACATTTGTCTATGTTAAGGGTCAGTTGCCACTCCCTGCACCAAGTGCCTATCCGCTGCAGATCTTCCTGCATTTCGCTACAATTTTCTAATGCTGCAACTTCTCTGTATACTACAGCATCATCCGCGAAAAGCCGCATGGAACTTCCGACACCATCTACTAGGTCATTTATATATATTGTGAAAAGCAATGGTCCCATAACACTCCCCTGTGGCACGCCAGAGGTTACTTTAACTTCTGTAGACGTCTCTCCATTGATAACAACATGCTGTGTTCTGTTTGCTAAAGACTCTTCAATCCAGCCACACAGCTGGTCTGATATTCCGTAGGCTCTTACTTTGTTTATTAGGCGACAGTGCGGAACTGTATCGAACGCCTTCCGGAAGTCAAGAAAAATAGCATCTACCTGGGAGCCTGTATCTAATATTTTCTGGGTCTCATGAACAAATAAGGCGAGTTGGGTCTCACACGATCGCTGTTTCCGGAATCCATGTTGATTCCTACATAGTAGATTCTGAGTTTCCAGAAATGACATACGCGAGCAAAAAAACGTTCTAAAATTCTGCAAGAGATCGACGTAAGAGATATAGGTCTATAGTTTTGCGCATCTGCTCGACGACCCTTCTTGAAGACTGGGAGTATCTGCGCTCTTTTCCAATCATTTGGAACCCTCCGTTCCTCTAGAGACTTGCGGTACACGGCTGTTAGAAGGGGGGGGGGGGGGGGGGGGGCAAGTTCTTTCGCGTACTCTGTGTAGAATCGAATTGGTATCCCGTCAGGTCCAGTGGACTTTCCTCTGTTGAGTGATTCCAGTTGCTTTTCTATTCCTTGGACACTTATTTCGATGTCAGCCATTTTTTCGTTTGTGCGAGGATTTAGAGAAGGAGCTGCAGTGCGGTCTTCCTCTGTGAAACAGCTTTGGAAAAAGGTGTTTAGTATTTCAGCTTTACGCGTGTCATCCTCTGTTTCAATGCCATCATCATCCCGGAGTGTCTGGATATGCTGTTTCGAGCCACTTACTGATTTAACGTAAGACCAGAGCTTCATAGGATTTTCTGTCAAGTCGGTACATAGAATTTTACTTTCGAACTCACTGAACGCTTCACGCATAGCCCTCCTTACGCTAACTTTGACATTGTTTAGCTTCTGTTTGAGAGGTTTTGGCTGCGTTTAAATTTGCAGTGAAGCTCTTTGCTTTTGCAGTAGTTTCCTAACTTTGTTGTTGAACCACGGTGGGTTTTTCCCGTCCCTCACAGTTTTACTCTGCACGTACCTGTCTAAAACGCATTTTACAATTGCCTTGAACTTTTTCGATAAACACTCAACATTGTCAGTGTCGGAACAGAAATTTTCGTTTTGATCTGTTAGGTAGTCTGAAATCTGCCTTCTATTACTCTTGCTAAACAGATAAACCTTCCTTTTTTCATATTCCTATTAACTTCCATATTCATATTCAGGGATGATGCAACGGCCTTATGATCACTGATTCCCTGTTCTGCACTTACAGAGTCGAAAAGTTCGGGTCTGTTTGTTATCAGTAGGTCCAAGATGTTATCTCCACGAGTCGGTTCTCTGTTTAATTGCTCGAGGTAATTTTCGGATAGTGTTCTCAGTATAATGTCACTCGATGCTCTGTCCCTACCACCCGTCCTAAACATCTGAGTGTCCCAGTCTATATCTGGTAAATTGAAATCTCCACCTAAGACTATAACATGCTGAGAAAATTTATGTGAAATGTATTCCAAATTTTCTCTCAGTTGTTCTGCCACTAATGCTGCTGAGTCGGGAGGTTGGTAAAGAGAGCCAATTATTAACCTAGCTCGGTTGTTGTGTGTAACCTCCACCCATAATAATTCACAGGAACTAACCACTTCTACTTCACTACAGGATAAACTACTACTAACAGCGACAAACACGCCACCACCGGTTGCAAGCAATCTATCCTTTCTAAACACCGTCTGTGCCTTTGTAAAAATTTCGGCAGAATTTATCTCTGGCTTAAGCCAGCTTTCTGTACCTATAACGATTTCAGCTTCGGTGCTTTCTATCAGCGCTTGAAGTTCCGGTACTTTACCAACGCAGCTTCGACAGTTGACAATTACAATACCGATTGCTGCTTGGTCCCCGCATGTCCTGACTTTGCCCCGCACCCATTGAGGCTGTTGCCCTTTCTGTACTTGCCCAAGGCCATCTAACCTAAAAACCGCCCAGCCCACGCCACACAACCCGTGCTACCCGTGTAGCCGCATGTTGCGTGTAGTGGACTCCTGACCTATCCAGCGGAACCCGAAACCCCACCACCCTATGGCGCAAGTCGAGGAATCTGCAGCCCACACGGTCGCAGAACCGTCTCAGCCTCTGATTCAGACCCTCCACTCGGCTCTGTACCAAAGGTCCGCAGTCAGTCCTGTCGACGATGCTGCAGATGGTGAGCTCTGCTTTCATCCCGCTAGCAAGACTGGCAGCCTTCACCAAATCAGATAGCCGCCGGAAGCCAGAGAGGATTTCCTCCGATCCATAGCGACACACATCATTGGTGCCGACATGAGCGACCACCTGCAGATGGGTGCACCCTGTACCCTTCATGGCATCCGGAAGGACCCTTTCCACATCTGGAATGACTCCCCCCGGTATGCACACGGAGTGCACATTGGTTTTCTTCCCCTCTCTTGCTGCCATTTCCCTAAGGGGCCCCATTACGCGCCTGACGTTGGAGCTCCCAACTACCAGTAAGCCCACCCTCTGCAACTGCCCGGATCTTGCAGACTGAGGGGCAACCTCTGGAACAGGACAAGCAGCCATGTCAGGCCGAAGATCAGTATCAGCCTGAGAGAGCCTGAAACCGGTTCGTCAGACAAACTGGAGAGGCTTTCCGTTCAGCCCTCCGGAATGTCTTTCGCCCCTTGCCACACCTTGAAACGACCTCCCACTCTACCACAGGTGAGGGATCAGCCTCAATGCGGGCAGTATCCCGGAATGCGGGCAGTATCCCGAGCAACCACAGTCGTAGTCCGATCAGGGGATGCGTGGGACGAGCTGGCCGTCCCCGACAAACCCCCATCCGGACCCCCACAGTGATGCCCATTGGCAACAGCCTCAAGCTGTGTGACCGAAGCCAACACTGCCTGAAGCTGGGAGCGAAGGGATGCCAACTCAGCCTGCATCCGAACACAGCAGTTGCAGTCCCAATACAAAAGCACGCTGTAAAGAAACGTAACATCGAACCTAGCAACTGCACAGGTTGAATTGTACAAACAATTGTCGCTTTGGAAACTTCTCAAAATATGACGTCTCTAACGACTCTCACTAGAATCTTGCGACAAACTGACATTCTAATTGACTCGACTTTTAGTTTATTAATGCCAATTGGTATTTTTCCATTATAAGAGTACATTTGCACAAAATATACACTTTTCAATAATTATTACAATCTTGATTGGCTAACAATAAGAGCCCCTGACTACCCATCCATTCTGTGGAAACTGCACATCAGCATCACTTACCATTTCTATAATATTTGTGATGCAAGTTTTATGAGATTACTCTATCTGAAGGAGGGATAGAATGATAGGCCACACTCTGAGGTATGAAGTAATCAGATTTAGTAATTGTTCCAGTGTGTGGGTGAACACCATAATGGGCGACAAAAGGTTGACTACAGGAAAAGGTTTAAATGAATGTTTTAACTTTTTGCAGAAATGAGATTAGCATGTAATGAAAGTGGAGAACTGATACAACCAATAATGAGACAAATGTGAGATCCACAGAGCCATACAACACAGAAAAAGAACAATGTCATAGATAAGACCAGTACATAGTCGTTACATTCAATGTAAAGCTGACAAACAAGGGAAAAATACAACAGATGGCAAAATTATTACATTTTTTGTTAAAGAAGAGTCTAAGGCACAATGTTTTGTTAGGCGTTGTGCTACTGGAGATGCCATCTCCTTGCCTTCCTTAGACCTTCGAACAGATTTAGCCACTTTTAGTGGGCGACAACCTGTTTACAGAGCTACCAGCCATTCATTTAAGTTTTCATTAGAAATATATGATTGGGTTCCTTTATTTTAGTACTTAATTATGCTTTATCAAACAAGAAAAATTTCATAGTTTGAATCTATTAATGCAAATCATTTGAATTGTTATTCATTTTATGTCTTTCTTTATGCATCCATTTGTTGTTTATGTAATATATAGACGATGTACAGTTTTCTTCCAGTTTATGCCAGATGAAAACATTTCTCTGCACTTAACCCATATTGTAGAAAGCAAATGTTCATGCAGACATACTTTTGGATTAACTCATCCTAAATTATGTGACATAGTTCATGTGCAGTGTTCTACAGTATAGGTTATGTGTATATAAACGAAGGAACTTTCTATGAGCACACAGTTGCGAAAGGTAAGAGGTTATCTATTTGATAATGCCTAATAGAGTCATGAAATTAAACTTCCAGCAGTAACGAGGCTACTTAGCCATAAGATAAGTTGAGAGATTTGTATCTGTCTTCAATCTTCAGACCAGTTTCATGTGTTTTTTATGAAATCATGATATGCAGCTGTCTTATCACTACCAGTTTCCGTTAATAATGATCACAGTATAGTTTTTATGTATCGCGTAATGTTCTATCAATATAGGGCGATATTATCCCATCGATTGCTGAATATTAAAACTACCAAGATGTGCCCTGATTCAGAAGATGTTACAGCACTGTTACAACTAAGTTAATGGTAAGAAAAATCGATTGTTTCCTGTGATACACAACAGTTTCCTGCACTATATCGCTTCCCACGCCCGGGTTCCCGGGTTCGATTCCCGACGGGGTCAGGGATTTTATGCCTCGTGATGACTGGGTGTTGTGTGATGTCCTTAGGTTAGTTAGGTTTAAGTAGTTCTAAGCTCTAGGGGACTGATGACCATAGATGTTAAGTCCCATAGTGCTCAGACCCATTTGAACCATTTTTGTACTATATGGATATTTCCATCTCAGAGTAGCACACTGACCAAATGTTCCCAATGGTTAGCGGTATTTATTCGAATTTCTGCTTTTCCCTTCATTTTTTTGTCCCCTGCAGCTCCCTGTAGTACTATGGCAGATATCCCTGCTGTCTTCGATCACCAAGTTCCTTCTATTCTATGAGTCAATGGTCTCATGTTAGAGAATGTAACAGTAGAAGGGACTTCCTTTCTGCTTTTTCAGATAAACTTTTCCTTCTTGTCCATTTTCAGCAGCTTTCTGTAGCAACAAATCTCAAATGCTTTGAATCCTCATAGTTCCCTATAATCTTACTCTCTACAATACATTGCTTTGCTGCATTTGTGTGTTCAGATTTTCTTATTGACGTTAAGGGGCGTCTCTGATGATAGAATTCCTTTTGTTAGATGCTACTTTGCCTTGCTAGTCTGCTACAAGTCCTTACTTGGTTTGCCATGCATAACTCTTCCACAAGTCACCGAAGTCAAGATAATGCTCAACATCCAAACTAACAAATATATCTGGACACATTTCCATTTCATCCCCTCTAGCAGTACCCACAGTGTGTTACTCTTTTCTTTATAGAAGCAAACTGATGAGAGTCTGCACGTTTTATATATTTCATACCTGATTAGCAGTTTTCACCATGGTGTATAAAAATTACCACATTATTACCTCTTCAAATGATAAAAAATGACATGCAATTTCTCAAGCGTGCAACGTCTCCATGACAGCCCTAAGATTTATAAAACATTGTTAAATATATGTTCAAAGTCCTTTCATGAGCTGGCAGGAGTACTGATCAGAGGCAGCTAGTGGTGGCGATCGGTGGCGCCAAGGGCTGTCATTGGTGGGTTGGTGATGCGCAGCTGATCTGGGACCATGTGCGAAGCAGCTGCAGAGGGACTGCCACAGCACCTGGCAGAAGCTGAGACAGCAACAATGGTGCAGCAAGCGCCACAGGTCGGTGCAGAAGACACTCAGTGGCAGGCAGCACCAGCGTGGGCGGGAGGGGCGCAGCTGGGGCAGTGGCTGCAGGCGGAGCGACGGCAGGTGCTGCAGCTTTTGCGCCTGCACTGGGCGGGCCTCGTCCACAGCTGCAGCGAGGCGGCGCAGCGCACCTGCACGGCTCAGCAGCGGCGCGCTTGCTGCCAACAGCTCCCGCACTGCCGCCTCCATCGACTGCTTGATGGCACCAGAGTCTGCTGAGGCCTCACCAGGATGAAGCTGCCGCCTGCGGCTGCAGCTGCCTAGCCGCCTCCGCACTGAGGCCACCAACAGCAGGCGCTGCGAGTGCGTCTGCAGGTCGTCGTACAGTTCTCCCTGGTGATCGCGGATCTCTTTCAGTGCTGAGTGCGGTGACAGCAACTCCATCCTTGTGAATGAAGAGTCCTGTACATTAAGCAGAGGTAACATAAACCAACCAAAACCAACTGCTGAGTGCCGAACTAGCTAGCTGCTAGTGCCAAACGAGCAAACAGTGCTTAACGCCAAAACTTGTTGTGTTCACAGTGATGACTGCTGCAAGTGAGAATCGTTTTACTAAATATAATTAGCTTAGACAATAAGAATGGAAATAGGATACATTCAGCAACACAGGCCCACAAAACCAATCTTTACCATATATCTGTTGTAAAATCTTACATGTTCTGAATTCAAACAATGACGTATCATGAACAAAATTATGTCCTGCATGGTAACAAATATCAATGTTGAAAATAACAGTCATGTAAAAACCAAACACTTGTTATGGCATTCTGAAAGAGATGAATCAAGACAATCAAGCAGATGCATTTTGTCTTAACTTCTTAAAAGAATTTGGCCCAGATTCATGTCAATACTTATTAACTTAAGTATCATCATACAGGTTATCAGACTAAATTTGTGACTGGATTGAGAATTTCTTGGTTGAGAAGAAAGTTACTGGCAGGTCTGTCTTAACTGTAGGCTTGCCCCAGGTAAGCTTTCTGGGACCCTGACTGTTGATGCTGTATGTTAATGACGTGGCCGTCAGTACTAATTCTCACTGGCTTTTACAGATGCAGTATCTATAACTGGACACTATCTGAAAATGGCTGTATTGGCATTCAGTCACCTTGACACTATTTCGAAGTGATGCAAAGATTGCTGATTTGCTTTATGTATTCAAATATGCAATTTGTACTGTTCACAATGCGGAAAGATATAGTCTCTGGTGACTAAGATAAGTGAGACGTCATTGGAATCAGGCTACTCATATTAATAATAGGGTGTTGCAATTTGCAGGGATATAAATTGCAATGATCACGTAGATGCAGTCGTTAGGCGAAGTACGTAGTTGGCAGACTTAAATTCTCGAATGGGATACTGGAAAATGCAATCGGTCCAAAGAGGACATGACAAACAGTTTTGGGACTCCTCTTTGGATTACATGTAACTGCTGGGACTGCGCCTAAGAGAACAGAAGACACTATATTGTGAAGGTGGAAATACAAATAGTCAATTTTGTCACGGAAGAGATGAGATGGTGGTTGGTGGTATGTTTAAGGGGGACTAAACAGCGAAGGTCATCAGTCCCCCATTCCAAAATCAGGCGAGCCGAAAATCTACGAAGCAGATAAAAACCAAAGGGGGAGGAGACGTCCCCCCAGGCGCTAAAAGCACACAAATTCAGCAACAAACACTACAGACAAGAACAGGACAGAGGAACACCAGACAGAAAGAAACAGAAGAAAGGAAGATGGCCGGAGACTGGTTGACTGACCACGAGATCAAAAATGGGAAAGAGTCAACCATCTCACGGCACACCAGAACAGCAACAGACACAAGGACAATAGACACAGAAAGGGAAATGCGCAGGACCTCCCTAAATCGAACCATAAAACGGACTACCACGGATAAAATTTAAAACGGTATCAGCCATGGAGGCATCGTCGGATAAAACCAAAGCCAAAGTGTCCGGGAGATTAAAAGATTGCCGGAGTGTGCGCAGTCGAGGACACTCCAGCAAAATGTGGCCGACCGTCAGCCGGGACCCACACTGACACAAGGGGGGATCCTCCTGACGTAACAGATGGCCGTGCGTCAGGTAGGTATGGCCGATGCGCAGCCGACACAGGACTACCGAGTCCTTGCGAGAAGCCCGCAGGGAGGAACGCCACACATCGGTCGTCCCCTTGACAGCCCGTAGTTTATTCGGGGCTGTCATGCCACGCCACTCAGCAGCCCACATCCCAAGTACCTTACGGCGCAACACCAGCTGCTGGTCGCGAGCCGTAAGGCCGATCTCCAAAGCTGGGGCGTCTATCGCCCCTTTGGCCAGCCTGTCAACACGTTCGTTCCCCGGGATGCCAACGTGACCTGGCGTCCAAACAAAAACCACCGAACGACCAGAGTGGGTAATGGTGGAAACAGACTCCCGAATAGAGGACACCAGAGGAGAAGAGGGATAGCAGCGGTCGATGGCCTGGAGGCTGCTCAGGGAGTCACTGCAGATGACGACGGACGCATCTGAGCAGGAACGCATATGCTCAAGAGCTCGCAAGATGGCCACCAGCTCTGCAGTAAAAATACTGCAGCCAGCCGGCAAGGAGCGTTGCTCAACATGGGCAGTGTGAGCAAAAGCGTAGGCAGTGCGACCATCAACCAGGGAACCATCAGTGTAGACAGGCTCACAGCCCGGAAATGAGTCGAGGAGCGCAAGAAAACGGCGACGGAGGGCCACAGGCGGAACCGAGTCCTTAGGTCCCTGTGCCAAATCCAGATGGACGGACGGCCGGGACAAACACCAGGGAGGCGTAGGTGTACGGACCCGGAAGGGAGGCAGAAGAGGGAATGACCCCAGTTCCGACAGCAGGGACTGGACACGGACAGCTACGGAAAGCCCAGACCGAGGTCGCCGTTCGGGCAGGTGGTGGACCAAGGCAGGGAAAAGCAGGCGACGATTGGGATGGCCTGGCGAGCAATGTACGTGGACAGCATAGTCGGCGAGCAGACGATGGCGGCGAATCCGCAGCAGGGGAACCCCGGCCTCCACCAGTAGACTATCCACGGGGCTGGTGCGAAAAGCGCCAGTTGTAAGCCGAACCCCACAGTGATGTATGGGGTCTAACAACTGCAACACTGAGGGTGACGCAGACCCATAGGCCAGGCTCCCATAATCAAGCCGGGACTGCACAAGGGCTCTGTACAATTGCAGTAGCGTGCAGCGATCTGCACCCCAAGACGTGTGGCTAAGGCAGCGGAGGGCGTTGAGGTGCCGCCAGCATTTTTGCTTCAGCTGAGTAACATGAGGAACCCATGTGAGCCGGGCATCAAACACGAGTCCCAAGAAGCGGCAAGTGTCCACCACTTCAAGCAGGTGGCCGTCGAGGTAAAGGTCAGGATGAGGGTGGACCGTCCGACGCCTGCAGAAGTGCATAACCCGAGTCTTGGCAGCAGAGAACTGAAAACCATGAGCCAGAGCCCATGATGCTGCCTTGCGAACGGCGACTTGCAACCTGCGTTCGGCGACTCCCGTAGTTGTGGAGCTAAATGAGATGCAGAAGTCGTCGGCATACAAAGAAGGAGACACCGACGACCCCACTGCTGCAGCCAGACCATTAATGGCCACTAGAAATAACGAGACGCTCAACACCGAGCCCTGCGGGACCCCATTTTCCTGTATATAAGAGGAACTAGAGGTGGCACCGACTTGCACCCGGAAAGAGCGGCGCAATAAAAAGCCTTGAAGAAAAGCCGGGAGCCGACCACGAAGACCCCACCCATGCAACGTGGCGAGGATGTGATGCCTCCATGTGGTGTCATACGCCTTCCGCAGATCGAAAAATACAGCAACAAGGTGCTGACGTCGGGCAAAAGCCGTACGGACAGCAGATTCCAGCCGCACCAGATTGTCCACTGCAGACCGGCCCCGACGGAAGCCACCCTGGGATGGAGCGAGGAGACCGCGCGACTCAAGGACCCAACACAAACGCCGCCCCACCATACGTTCGAGCAATTTGCACAAAACGTTGGTGAGGGTAATGGGACGATAGCTGTCCACCGCCAGTGGGTCCGCACCGGGTTTCAAGATGGGGACAATAACGCCCTCCCGCCATTGCGACGGGAACACGCCTTCGCTCCAAATGCGATTAAATATCGCGAGAATGTGTCTCTGGCAGTCCCTGGAGAGATGCTTCAGCATCTGCGCGTGGATGCAGTCTGGGCCTGGTGCTGTATCAGGGCAATCGGCGAGGGCGGCGAGGAATTCCCTCTCGCTGAAAGGAGCATTGTATGTTTCAGAACGACGCGTGTGGAATGAGAACGGCGTCCGCTCGGCTCGCTCCTTTAGAGAGCGAAAGGCGGGGGGATAGGATGCAGTCGCAGAGCTCTGAGCAAAGTGCGCGGCTAGCCGTTCAGCAATGGCGGCAGCGTCCGTGCAGACAGCGCCGTCCAAGGAGAGCCCAGGGACACCCATAGTGGTCTGGGAGCCATAAATCCGCCGGATCCGGGACCACACGTGCGAGGACGAGACACGGGAGCCCAGGGAGGAGACGTACCTCTCCCAGCACTCCTGCTTACGCCGTGCAATAAGACGACGGGCGAAGGCATGGAGCCTCTTAAAGGCGATGAGGGTCTCCAGAGACGGGTGCCGCCTATGACGCTGGAGAGCCCGCCTACGGTCGCGAATAGCCTCAGCAATCTCCGGCGACCACCAGGGGACAGCCTTCCGCCGAGGGAGGCCAGAGGAACGGGGGATGGCAGCCTCGGCCGCCGAAATGATGGACGTGGTGAAAACACGGACCACCTCGTCAATGTCACCCTGTGGGGGAGACGCAATGGTTACAGCGGAAGTAAAAGCTGGCCAGTCAGCCCTGTGGAGAGCCCAGCGGGGCAAGCGCCCAGAAGAATGACACTGTGGCAGTGACAAATAGATGGGAAAATGGTCACTGCCACACAGGTCAGAATGCACCCTCCAGTGGAGGGATGGGACAAGTCCAGGGCTGCAAATAGAGAGATCGATGGCCGAGAACGAGCCATGGGCCACACTGAAATGCGTGGGAGCACCGGTGTTCAAGAGGCTAAGGTCGAGCTGAGCCAACACATGCTCCACGGCCCGACCGCGATCATCGGAGACAGTCCCACCCCATAGAGGATTGTGGGCATTGAAATCGCCCAGAAGCAGCAATGGTGGCGGGAGTTGAGCCAGCAGCGCAGCCAAGACATGGCGGGGGAGCTCCCCATCCGGAGGAATGTAAACAGAGCAAACAGTAATAGCTGGCGAGAGCTCAACCCTGGCAGCAACTGCCTCTAAAGGCGTCTGAAGGGGTACTGGCGAGCTACAGACAGAGTGGTGAACAAAGAGGCAAACCCCACCTGACGCTCGTTGACAGGCAGCACGGTTCTTATAGTATCCTCGATAACCGCGAAGGGCGGGGGTCCGCAGTGCAGGAAACCAAGTTTCCTGCACAGCAATGCAGAGAACAGGGGAATCACTCAGAAGCATCCGGAGCTCTGGCAGGTGGCGGAAATAACCGCCGCAGTTCCATTGGAGAATGGAAGCAGGAAGGGACTGGGAGGGCGTGAATGCGACTAAGAGGCAGACAGCGCTTCAGAGCCAACCGCCGCCACTGGGGGAGAGTCAGCGGAGTCCATAGGAGAGGCCCCCAAGGGTTCCGTGAGGGCGAGATCCGCGGCAGAGGCGAGGATCTCCACCTCATCTCCGGAGCCAGGACTATGTACAGCAGGCGGTGCTGAAACCGCCGGAACGTCCTTCTTCTTGGACACATTCCGTTCCTTCTCGCGTCTGCCCTTAGGGTGAGAGGGCTGGGAGAGCTTCTCTGAAGGAGCGTCGGAGGCTGACGACGACGCAGAAGCCCTACGACCAGCAGGTGGCGGAACCTTCAGCCACTGGCTGACATCTGGCTGGGAAGGAGAAGAAACGGAGGAAGGGAGCGCCCCAAGGGACCCCTTCCGCGAGAGAGGAACCGGCGGAGGCAACGCCGCCGGAGAAGGAGGGGGAGGAATCGAGCCTCCCGGTTGTGGAGCAGATGTCACTCCCGAAGTAAGCTTGGGGGGAGCGACAGAAGAGGGTTTGCCCCCAACTGCTAAGGGGGAAAGAGAGGAAGGCTTGCCCCCAGGCACGAGGGGGGCAGACAGAGATACATGGCCCCGAGGGCCCACTGAAGGCGGCACAGATGAAGCGACAACCGTCGCTCGTGCGGGCGACGATAACGTGGCTGCAGCATAAGATGTTCGAAGGGAAGCAGGATACAACCTTTCATATTTCTGTTTCGCCTCTCGATAAGTAAGCCGGTCCAGGGTCTTAAATTCCATGATCTTCCGCTCCTTATGAAGAACGGGGCAATCCGGCGAGCATGGAGAGTGGTGCTCCCCACAGTTAACACATACAGGCGGAGGTGCACATGGAGAATCAGGATGAGAGGGGCGTCCGCAATCTCGACATGTAGCGCTGGATGGGCAACGGGAGGACATATGCCCAAACTTCCAGCACTGGAAGCACCGCATCGGGGGAGGCACGTATGGCTTGACGTCGCACCGGTAAACCATCACCTTGACCTTCTCGGGCAAGACATCACCCTCAAAGGCCAAGATAAAGGCACCGGTGGCCACCCTGTTTGTCTTGGGTCCTCGATGGACACGACGGACAAAATGCACACCACGTCGTTCCAAGTCGGCTCTCAGCTCGTCATCGGATTGCAACAAGAGGTCACGATGGTAAATAATCCCCTGGACCATCTTTAAGCTACTGTGGGGAGTGACGGTAACAGGGACGTCACCCAGCTTATCACACAAGAGCAACGCTCGTGACTGGGCTGGGGAGGACGTCTTGAGGAGGATGGACCCATTCCTCATTTTTGACAACCCCGCCACTTCCCCAAACTTATCCTCCAGGTGTTCCACAAAAAACATAGGCTTCGTCGGAAGAAAGGAGTCACCATCAGTCCTGCTGCAGACAAGGTATTGCGGTACGTAAGGCTCCCGCTTGGCACTAGATCGGCGTCCCTCCCATGGCGCAGCCAACGAGGGGAACGTCTGAGGGTCATACTGCGCAGCATCGAAGTCGACTCTACCTCGCTTAGAGACGCTGGTGGCCGTGCGACCACCAGCTTGATGTGATTTATTGCGCTTCATTGCGCCACATCCGCCCAGATGCCACCTACTCCGAACGAGGGCTCTCCCCAAGGGCGCCACCCAGCCAAAGCAACGGGTACCTGGCCGATATCCCGTTGCCCGGAGTCCCCGTGCCCCAGACAAGATGGGCACATACTCCTTGGCATGCATGGGGAGGAAACAGCTCAGGCATCTGTATTGCGATCCCTGCGTGGTCAGGGGGCTACCACCAAGAGGGTACATGACGACTCCACCACAACGGACTGGCTACCGTGCTGGATTTTAGGTGTTTAAAGGGTCCACAGTTGTCGTAGCGCTAAGAAGAAGAGTGCGCACAAGGCGAGAAGGAGACCACCCAGAAGATGTTGGGCGTAGTCCCCCCCACACGACAATAGGTAACATGCAAGATGGTGGAGCATGATGGACCAATACAAAAACACCACGTAAGGTGTCCTTCCCCAAATGGCACGCACTGACGACGGAAATTTGGAAGAAAAAAGGAGGTCAAACCCAAGAGGGGACCATCACAGAAGGCCGAAACGTTTGAGACTCCTTTTAGTCGCCTCTTACGACAGGCAGGAATACCGCGGGCCTATTCTTACCCCCGAACCCGCAGGGGGAGAAGAGATGAGAAACTCAGGCACTTTAAGATAGGTGCGAATTATACAGTGAAAACATAGTTATGAAGTCAGAAGAACCAGTCTGATCTAATTCTAGGAATATACTATAGCCATCCGTGGATCATTCCCAAAGGGATCATAAAGACAGTTCTTACAGATTGTACAAAACCATTTAAGCAGTCTCAAAAACTCCGTCAATACTCTATTTTCGATAACTTTTGCTTCTATGTATCAGACTAGCCCGGGAGCTTTACATAGAGACCTGTTAGGAACACAGATGTCGCGTTTCAGATAGCGCAATTATTCGGTTCACAAACAGAAAATGTCACTTTGGAATAATGACATATCTGGTAACTGTTTTATTGTCTCTTTAATACAACATTCTTCTGTAACAATGGCTAAGCTCATGCAGTCTTGTTAACAGTTTTGCTAGTTTACATTCATACTTAAGTGTTAAGTTGCGTTTTCATACTAAACAGACCGTCACTGATAACTTACGTATTATCAATATGTTCCTCCATGACCATTACTGATTCACAAACACGGCGCTGTTGCAGCCATAGATCTCTTAATTGCGTGCATCCCCACGCATCCCCATCTGAGAACATTACGAACTCTGCAGCCACCAGCCCCAGTACTTTTCTGATCCTGGGAATGTATTCATAGGGAACGTGAGCAGCGAAGACAGTCTTCCTTGAACACACATGAACATAGTGGGGGCTTCGATTAGAAATTTCATGATACAAAAACATGACCCAGAACGTGCTACCACCAGTAATCTCACCAAATATGAACGAATTATGGATCTTTTCAGTACTTTGGCAGGAGATGGCCAAGTCAATATTTGTTCCAATGGTCGCATTTTACAACTGTGTCAAATGGATACTCAGAGTCATAAGAATTTCTTCTAGCAGCGCCATAATTTCAAACCACTACAAACCCTACCATGCAGCAGAGATTAACGTTTACACCTGATACCGTTAGGAGCTGCCATTTCTGACAAGTGCCGTTGTAAACTGCAGATGCTACGGATGTTGTTGCTATAAACTTTTGTGGCCATCTTAATCCCTTGTCAGGAGTACATTCGGTAACCCCTGATATGCACGTGTGTACTTTCACTATGCATCCATAATCTGATATCTCGTCATCTTCACTATGAGCCAGTGTCCACAATTGTTATGTTCAAATATAGGAAAATAGTTACTTTTGAATGTACCACGAGTTTTCTCGTAATCAGATTGCAATAAGCCGTTGTATTTCATTCGTCCACCAAACGGTAACAGCTCTAATTCTCTGTGTACTCAACCAAGTTATCCCTGTAGTTGCATGGACGTCTGAACGCTAGCTCTAGATTAGCAGTAGTGGTGGTTTGTTAATGCTCCGCAGTTATTTGGATGACAGTTCATTTGAGTGTCAATTGTCCTGGCAGCTTCTCATATTTATGATAAGCTAGCGGAATGGTTCACAATTTAGGCGACCTCTTAATAGTTCAATGAGTCATGACCCTTCACGCTCCTAAGTCTATGAACTTCTTGTGGTTCGTGAGCATTTATATTGGTGCAGGGTCAAACGTCTGACTAATCGCGAACCCAGGAAATTGTTACGCCAGAAAATATGCCAGTTTTGCAGATGAGATGAAGATTAGAGAAACTCACGAGTGTTGGGCTTTTGACATTCATTTGTTACCTACTCCTGAGCATAATTCAATCACGGCCAGTTGGCTGAATAGCGCTCACTTTACCTTGCTGACCAACTTCAGCAGCTAGCTTACTGTTCCATCTATCTGATATATACTGGCCGTTAAGTGGTGACTATAGTGCGGACCGTCAATCGCTCTCAAGGAAGAATCATTCCTGATGGCAGGAGAGCCCATCGATAAATCTGTTACACTGTGTGTTCTGTTCCATGGTAAGTAATGCTCTCACAAGATGCGTCTGTTCTCTTGCAGTGCCAGTCTCTAAATTCATGTGGTTGAAAGTGGTATTCTCGGTGTCTAGTGATACATTAAGTGAAAATAACTGATGGTTACCCGATTTTAGTTAATACTGACCTGGAGAGCTAAGATAATATTCGTCTATGTAGACGGTGAAATGACATTTAATTCTTCCTACAGAAGAATTTTTGTTCTGGTACCAAGGCCATCAGGAATAAATAGTTCTGTAACTGACAGAAAGCGACATCTCCCCTATAATAAGAGTTGCAGTCCTTCCACACCAGTCCTGAGTCCATAAACGTTCCAACGCAATGTAGGGAACTTTTTGCTACAAGATATTCCTTAGATTTAGTCTTCAGAGTTCGCGAGTCTAACACGGTTGTGAAATTAGATAACTGGTTTCTCGATTACTTCTCTGAAGAAATCGCAGCCCCTACACTGCTGATCAGACGTCTGAAGTCTGCCTGAATGTGTTCAGCGTTCTCCGGAGATTCGTAAATAGAATTAGAATTCAGGATGAAAGGGCATCAAGACTGGCTGGTGTTCCTATCCTCAGTGCAAGTGAGGAAGAATTACAGAGCCCACCAAATGGGATGGACAACGTATTGAGTGTGTACGTAATATAGATTCAGCATAAACCAGATGGTAGTGCTGAAGGGTTACGTAAGTGAGACTAACGACGTCATTACCATACGTTTCGGGAGGCATACAATAGACAAGAGCTTGATGCTTTGGAAGCAACAGAACACTGGACAGATAAAGGAGAACCAGTAGCCCAGCACAGGCAAAGAGCGTTCTCGTCTTAAGATCTGCAACATCGAACATAGGTCTAATTTGGAAAGGAAATATCTGAGAAATTTTGTTAGCAGATGATTTGAAAAATTTAAAAGAAATCAAGCGCAGGGAAGCGCAGGGAAGCGCAGGGAAGCGCAGGGAAGCGCAGGGAAGCGCAGGGAAGCGCAGGGAAGCGCAGGGAAGCGCAGGGAAGCGCAGGGAAGCGCAGGGAAGCGCAGGGAAGCGCAGGGAAGCGCAGGGAAGCGCAGGGAAGCGCAGGGAAGCGCAGGGAAGCGCAGGGAAGCGCAGGGAAGCGCAGGGAAGCGCAGGGAAGCGCAGGGAAGCGCAGGGAAGCGCAGGGAAGCGCAGGGAAGCGCAGGGAAGCGCAGGGAAGCGCAGGGAAGCGCAGGGAAGCGCAGGGAAGCGCAGGGAAGCGCAGGGAAGCGCAGGGAAGCGCAGGGAAGCGCAGGGAAGCGCAGGGAAGCGCAGGGAAGCGCAGGGAAGCGCAGGGAAGCGCAGGGAAGCGCAGGGAAGCGCAGGGAAGCGCAGGGAAGCGCAGGGAAGCGCAGGGAAGCGCAGGGAAGCGCAGGGAAGCGCAGGGAAGCGCAGGGAAGCGCAGGGAAGCGCAGGGAAGCGCAGGGAAGCGCAGGGAAGCGCAGGGAAGCGCAGGGTGGGAATTTGGTTGTGTCCTTTCAAAGGAACCATCCCAATATTTGTCTGAAGCGATTTAGGGACAGAGAGAAACCTAAATCAGGAAGGCAGGATGTGGGTTTGAACCGCTGTTCTCCCGAATGCGAGTCCAGGAAGTTGAGAAAGAAATATGTAGTTAACACCTAGACATACTGACAAGCTGAATCGATATCTAAACATAACCTCACCTGAGCTGAGGGTAGTGTAGCTTTCCTTTCGTTTTTGGTTCTGGACTACAGCACGGATAGTGCGGTCAATAGGTGGTGTATCTGTTAGTGTGGAGTCTGGGGTTTGTAGGGGCACTACGTGTATGACCGCATTAAAGTAAATATCTATGAGGATGATACCCTCTTCCCATCCCCTATCCTCTAAGTTGAAGCATTTCACCCCACACAGCACGTTCTCTGTTGAAATATTGTGCTCAGAACACCTGAGCCTCTGCATTATAATCGACGAGTATGTTAGAGCAAGCACTGCACACATCACAGCCTGACTCCAATTTGGAGGTCTAGACCTACTGACCTGTGAGGACTCCGGTGTTTTCTGCTTCTTACTTATTCTTCCGCCTCCCGTTCCTTCGCCGCCTGCACTATCACCCCCGCTGGCATTCATTTCGGAGGCCAGCGTCTGGCACACTCTGGTTTCTGGAGTGCCGCCGCAGGCGCCGCCCCACTCTGCGCCGCTCTCGCCACTGGATGCCGAGCTGCCGGCGCCGCCCCGAACTCCCATGGCGCAGCCCGACATGTCCGCTCCGTCGCTGTCACCACCTCTCGTCAAAGCTCCAGTCTCCTGGCACTCCTTGCACTTCATTTCGTACACGTTTTCTCCTAACTCTGCTGCCAGCATAGCGGAGACTGAATCCGAGTCCCAGAGCCTGCATCGTTTTTGTTTCGTCGTCATGTTTGTTGATCTGACGTCCTGATCTCTTCTGGATCCGTTGTCCGAGTCGCTACTTGAACTTTCCTCCCTGTGAAGTTAAAGGGTAAATGATATGTATACTGTACTTCATGCATCATTATACTTTTTAAATTCAGTACAGACAAATTAGAACATTCTCCTGCGTCAGTTACGTAATCATAAAGCATGCGCATTTTTCTTCTGCAGCCATCTTTCTTTTGCGCTTTTAATTTAGATTTTAACAGTAAGGTGAATACTTGAGAGTAGCGAGACAAAAACAGGGTGGAGAAGAGGAAATGCATGTTTCTTGAACCGGTAGTAGTCTGAAGAGCGAGCGTTTGCAGACGGCTCAGACAACACACTTCCAGTCGCCTTGGAGCGTTGAGCATCGTGTGTTCGTGGTCGAGCAGTTCAGAAACAGTGATTTTGCGCTCACGGTTCAGCTCTTCCACCGAAGGTTAATGTCCGACGTCTAGATGCAGTACCAGATCGAAAAATTATTTTCCGATGGCTTGCAGCGTTTCTAAGTACTAGATCTGTGATGGAAAAGAAACCCCCTAGTCTTCCTCGTTCAATTAGAACTTCGGAACACTTGGATTGAGAACGACAATTCATGCTAGTCCGAAACGATCCGCTAAGTGAGGGACTGTATATGTCATGCCGTTCGCTCTATCTCATCTTACATGATTTCAAATTTCACCCGTGCGAAATAACAATTGTCCAGCAGCTAAGTGAAACAGAATTTGTGTAGCGCATAAAATTTTACGACAATGGATGCTATTCTTACGCAAGATGCACGTGTCCCATTATTCATCCGGATGTTCATATTAACGTACATAGCTGTTGGTACTAGACGTCTGAGAATTCACACGGACTATACCGAAAACACCTCCACAGCTCAAAATAACAGTGTGGTGTGGCCAAGATAGGGATTGTTGGACCTTTCTTTTTTTGAAGAGGGTGGAACCGCAGTTACCGACATCAGCGCGCAGCATCGAAATGTTAAACATATTTCTTCGTCCTAAACTTGAGAGGTGTCGAGTGAACTTGAGGGGAATGCGGTTCCAGCAGTATGGTGCCACAGCTCACACGCGAGGGCATCCATGGAAGAATTCGCCCCAAACTCACCCGATTTATCGATCTATGGACGCTACTTTATTTGAAGGGTATACACACACACACACACACACAATATCACACACACACACACACACACACACACACACACACACACACACACACAATATCACACACACACACACAATATCACACACACAATATCACACACACACACACACAATATCACGCACACACACACACACACACACAATATCACACACACACACACACACACACACACACACAATATCACACACACACACACACACACACACACACAATATCACACACACACACACACACACACACACAATATCACACACACACACACACACACACACACACACACACACACACACACACACACACACACACACAAAACAATCACAATCACAATCACACAATCACACAATCACAATCGATGACCTCAAGATTTCCATTCTTCAGGAAATTGAAGCTGTGCCGAATGAAATGTTGGCGAGAAGCGTGCTTAAATTTCAGGAGAGGATCCAAATTTGTGCCTGGCAGAAAGACGTCTCAATGAAATTTTTCCGAAGCTAATTAAGGTATCTTAGATCTTCGGCTCATTTTGCAAAAACGATTACACAGTCCTGTTTCATTACTATCCAACACAGAAGAAACAAATAACTGACAATAGCAGATCATGTACGACCTTGACAGCAGCAAACTGTACCAACGTGTGTAAAGGCAAAATGTGGTTCTACTGGAAAGGAATTTGAGAGGCACTTGCGTAAGGAGTTGTACGAGTCATCTACGTCTGACAGGCGGTGTTCTTGTTTAAACACACTGTTCTTTATACACGTAGCAAAGAATCTAAATACGGCCGCGTCCATTTAATTTAGTTATAAAAGTGTTCTGCCTTGCATTGCCAGCGTGTGCTACAATTTCAGGAACTACACTACATCACGACTCGGAAACAAGTTTTGCGTTTAACGACAAGGGACTGGGAACCTGCCAACATTTAACCCTATTTGGACTCAAATAGGTTTCCTCCGATTTTCACTAAAAGAGGGCAATGTGTATAGCTTAATAGACTTTCTTTGCCAACGACTTAAGATCAAAATCAGGAAACGCCACTGGATGATGTGAAGATAACTGTATTTGCACATTTTTGGACTATATTTTGAACTTTAGCGATATTCTACACTGAAGCGCCAAAGAAACTAGTATAGGCATGCGTATTCAAAGAGAGATGTAAGCAGGCAGAATACGGCGCTGCGGTTGGCTACACCTATGTAGGACAAGATGTGTCCGGTGCAGTTGTTAGATCGGTTCCTGCTGCTACAATGGCAGGTTGTCAAGATTTAAGTGAATTTTAAGTTGGTGTTATAGTCGGCGCACGAGCGATGGGACACAGTATCTAAGAGGTAGCGATGAACTGGGGATTTTCCCGTACGACCATTTCACGAGAGTACCATGAATATCAGGAATGTGGAAAAACATCAAATCTCAGACATCGCTGCAGCCGGAAAAACATCCTGCAAGATTGGGACCAACGAAGGTTGAAGAGAATCGTTCAACGTGACAGAAGTGCAATTCTTCCTCAAACTGCTGCAGATGTCAGTGCTGGGCCATCGATGTCAGTGGGCGAACCAGTCAATGAAACAACGTCTATATGGGCTTTTGGAGCCGAAGGGCCACTGTTTTACCCTTGACGACTGCACGACACGAAACTTTATGCCTCCTCTGGACCCGTCAACACCGAAACTGGACACATGACTGGAAACATATCGCCTGGTTGGACGAGTATCTTTTCAAATCGTATCTAGCGGATGGACGTGTACAGGTGTGGAGAGAACCTCATGAATCCATGGGTCCTCCATGTCAGGAAGGGACTGATATAGCTGGTTGAGGGTCAGTAATGTGGGGCGTGGGCAGTTGGAGTGATAAGGGACCTCTGATATGTCTAGATACGTTGGTTGGGTGGTTTGTGGACGTTCAAGGGACCAGACTGCAAAGGCCATTGGTCCCTTTTTCCACGACCATGAAACACCCACAAGGAAGAAAAACAATGAACGGAGACAAGGGACGACACAGACAAAAAAGACAAAGACCAGAGAAAAGGAATTAAAAACAGTGTTACAGTGGTTGTCCGATCATGGAAACAAAAAAGGAAAAGCCAACCGCCAAGAAAGACACTAAAAACTCCAATCTCAAATCGTAGGCAAAAGGCCAGACTCAACACAAGAGATACACCCTCAGATCGAGCGATAAAAGCCCCCTGCTCGAATAAAACTCAAAACTAAGCCTGCCATTGCAGCGTCATCTGTTGAAAGTGCAGGGAGCATATCAGGCAGCGCAAACGTCTGCCTGAGCGCGGTTAGAAGAGGACAGGCCAACAAGATGTGGACTAGTGTCAACGCTGATCCACAGCGACATAGAGGTGGGTTCTCGCGGCGTAATAAATGACCGTGCGTCAGCCCGGTGTGGCCAATGTGCAGCTGGCAGAAAACAGATTCCTTGCGAGAGGCTCGCAAGGAGGAGCGCCACACACCAGTACTCTCCTTGATACTAGAAGTTTGTTGGGGGAAGGCAGGGTGCGCCATTCAGCACCCCCAACCACCAAGGACTTTTTGCCGCATTACCAACTAGAGATCACATTCCGGAAAGCCAATCTCCAGGGCCGGGCACCGATAGCCTTTTTGGCCAGCATGTCAACGTCTGGATACGACTGACAGGTGACACGAATGTAAGCATCCTGTCTGACCACCTGCATCCATTCATGCTCATTGTGCATTCCGACCGACTTGGGCAATTTCATCAGGATAACCACACCCCACACGTCCATAATTGCTTCAGAGTGGCTCTGGGAACACCCCTCGGAGCTTAAACACTTCTTCTGGACACCAAACTCCCCAACATTAACATTATTGAGCATGTCTGGGACGCCTTGGAGCATGCTGTTCAGCAGTGATCTCCTCCGCCTCGTACTCTTGCGGATTTATGGAGAGCCTGTAGGATTGATGGTGTCAGTTCCCTCCAGCACCACTTCAGACATATTGTATTAAACTTGGGACCTAGAAACGACGGAGGGGCTTCGTCCCGCCGTAGTCCTCAGTGGTTCACAACCCCACAGCAGGTCGCAGCAGCCCACCCACCCCGCCGCCGCCCCACACTGAACCCACGGTTATCGTGCAGTTCGGCCCCCAGTGGACACCCCCGCCCCGCCCTCCGGAAACGTCTCATACCAGACGAATGTCTGCGTGGTAGAGTACCATGAACGGTGTACACGTACGTGGAGATGGTGTTTGCGCACCATTCGCCGGCACAGGGTAACTGAGTCGGAATAAGAGGAACCAGCCCGCATTCGCCGAGGTAGATTGAAAACCGCCTTAAAAAACCATCCACTGGCTGTCCGGCACACCGGACCTCGACACTAATATGCCGGGGGGATTCGTGCTGGGACAGGCATGCCTTCCCGCCGGGCGGGCTCACTCGAGACACTACTCGAGTATATGCCACATCGTGTTGCGACACGACTTCGTGCTTGTGGGGGCCCTACATATTAAGCAGGTGTAGCAGTTTCTTTGGTTCTTCAGTTTATCTTGTAATGATAGTTGTCCAGTGATGGCCGTTAAACTTGTAAGAAGGCTGTTTAGGTTTTTTATTGGTAACGCCACGTAGCGCTCTGTATGAAAATCACTGGCTGTGCTGTGTGCAGTCTGTGGCTAGTTTGCATTGTTGTCTGCCATTGTAGTGTTGGGCAGCTGGATGTGAACAGCGCGTAGCGTTGCGCAGTTGGAGGTGAGCCGCCAGCAATGGTGGATGTGGGGAGAGAAATGGTGGAGTTTTGAAATTTGTAAGACTGGATGTCATGAACTGCTATGTATATTATGATTTTTTTAACACTATTAAGGTAAATACATTGTTCTCTATTAAAATCTTTCATTTGCTAACTATGCCTATCAGTAGTTAGTGCCTTCCGTAGTTTGAATCTTTTATTTAGCTGGCAGTAGTGGCGCTCGCGGTATTGCAGTAGTTGGAGTAACGAAGATTTTTGTGAGGTAAGTGATTTGTGAAATGTTAGTCAGGGCCATTCTTTTGTAGGGATTATTGGAAGTCAGATTGCGTTGCGCTAAAAATATTGTGTGTCAGTTTAAGGACAGTCATGTATAATTGTTCAAAGGGGACGTTTCAAACTTACTTGATACAAATACTGAAAGAAAGCCATTGTTTATTTCACTGAGAAGCAGCAAGACACGGAGTACAAAGAGACGCGCAGCGCAGTGGTACCTGAGAGTGCAGAGTGGCGGCTGCCTGGGGCTGGGCGAGGTGCGGGCGGCAGCCCTCCTCGGCGACAGCCCGGTCGCTGTGGAGCCCGGCGATGAAGCGGGGGAGGGGGAGGAGTAGTCTGCGCCGAGCAGGTCGCCCAGCGCCCACTGCGCCGCCTCCAGCCGCGCCGCGTCCTGCCGCACGCCCGACAGGTAGCTCTCCACGTCCGAGCGGAAGACCGCCTCCAGGGCACACAGCTGCAGCTGCGACGGACGCCGCGGAGACTCCAGCTGCGCCTGACCGACAAACAGGCTGCACATAAACTCGCCGCACTCTGGTAGTTTTTGTAGTTGACATCTCAAAATGTCAAGTGGTACAATATGAATATTAGAATGCAATAATTTTACGTTCCTTTTAATCTCTACGAATTGTTTGACAACATTTTCCCCATTCACTTCAAATATCTTAATTTCCTGGCCACGTATGCGTGCTTGCCTGTTCACTTTCCCAGTCGCGCCTGCCACTTGCAAAAACAGGGTTTTCTTCGGCCTGAAGAGGTGCTGGTCTTTCCCAAATCCTCCTGAATGGATGATGGGAATCACCAAGCTGATTTTAAGAGTATGTTATTTCCTTTTACATAGCTACTCCACAAGCCACCACAAAATGCAGAGCTGAGGGTACCTCATCAGTACTGGACATTTTCTTTTCTGTTCCATTCGCAAACAAAGCGATCAAAAACGATTGTCTATACGCACCATTCAAGCTATACTTTCTCTTATGTTTTTGGTCATAACAGGGGATGGTTCAAATGGGTCTGAGCACTGTGCGACTTCTGAGGTCATCAGTCCCCTACACTTAGAACTACTAACTTAACTATCCTAAGGACATCACACACATCCATGCCCGAGGCAGGATTCGAACCTGCGACCGGAGCGGTCGCTCGGCTCCAGACTAGCGCCTAGAACCGCGCGGCCACTCCGGCCGGCAACAGGGGATGCACAATCCTTCTGCAGTCAACTCCAAATTCCGGTTCCCTAATTTTTTTCAATACCACATCACGAGAAAAACGACTCCTTCCCGCTAGAAATTCCCATTTGAGTTCATGAAGCAGCTGTGTAATACTCCCGTACTAATGGAATCTACCAGTAACAAATCTAGCAGACTATCTCTGAATTTCTCCGATGTCTAACTTTAATCCGACCTGTTGTGGATCCAAATATTTCAGCAGTACTCAAGAATGGGTTGTACTAGTGTTCTACGTCATGAGTGTAGAAAACTGATTATAAATACAAGTTTGATCGTAACTAGAAACAGACAAGCTTTCAGGTGCATGGACATATGAGGAATGAAACTGGATGTGATTAGTCCCCAGCCCATCGAAAACTGTTTGCTTCTCAGCAGCTGACGAAACACGCCAGTGACAATTATTCTTGAAAGTTCGGCAGAACAATGAGGGTCGAGGACAGGCGTCAGTGGTAACCTTCCACTGCATGCGGTGGAGGAATTTCTAGTGGAAGTTAGAACGACAGAAAACATTACAACGATCACATATAGAGGAAAGTTGAATATTCCCGACAGATATTGCAAAGCGCCATGTGCAGCCAGAATCAGTGTAGAATGGAGTAAAAGCTGAGAGGGGGCAGAATAAAAAGGTTAGAGACAGTGAATTATCAGAGCAGGTGGAGTGCAGTGATGCTCCTCAGTAGCAACTGATGGAGAAACAGACTTCAGCAATGGGAAGATGGTGATACTTTCTGGTGAACACAAGGCAACTTCAAGCTAAGTAGCAATTTTTAGTAGTCACTGGAATACCATTGGACAGACTACCTGTGTCTCGAAGAACTAAGAGAAATTTCAATGAATAGCCGGATTGAGTTACTTATTGGTATTTGTTTTACTATAGGCAAGTGGTCCTTGATTGGTAGTGAACTAGCAAAGCTGCATGGTCATTGACGGTAACTTCTTTCGGGAACAGATACTACCGTCATATATAGATATTTTGAAGTGTCTGTTTATGATAAGTGGCCATTAGTCAGAAGACAGAGTGGTGGTAAAAGCACTCTTTTCTACAAAGGCGTCCGCCTGCTTAGCTGAGTGGTAAATTGTTTGCCTACCATGCAGCTCGCCTGTGTTCGATTCCCGGCCGGGTTGAGAATTTTGTCCGGCCATGGACTGGCTGTTGTGTTATCTCATCGTCAGCAACAAGGAAGTCGCCCAATGTGGCGTCACGTGAAATAAGACTTCAAACCCGGCGGTCGAAATACCCTGTTGGGACCTCCTGGCCAACATTTGCATACGATCATTTCATTTTGTTCCCATAAAGGCCCATCCTAGAGATTATTGAAAGGATGTGACTATATTACGGGGTTCTAATCTGACACCTCAACAAACAAATGTTTTAGAAGACTAAGCGAACGACAAAGAAATAAGTTGTTACTTCAGCAGATAAATCCTGCCAACTCTGTAAGCATTATCAACCTACTGTAACCCAACACCTATCCCAACCAAGCAGACAATATGAGTTTAGTTACCTTATTCGTCAACCTTAATAAAACCTCTATGTAAAGGTGGATGAATAAGGTAACAACTCATATTGTCGTTAACGTTCTTATTTCACCCCTCAAATGACACCGAAGCCAAAAGGAAAAAAAAAATGGTGTACGGAAATTGTGGTGGGACGGAACAATATGCAGTCTCCTTTACAGATGAACCACACTTTTCTAAAACCCTCCCAATAAGCCAAATTCGACCATTCGCCTTCCCCACTACAACCCTTACATGCTCGTTCCATTTCAGATCGCTTTGCAACATTACAGCTAATATATCAAGCAGAACACTAATGCTGTATTCTAACATTACAGGTTTTTCCTGCTTATCTACATTAATTCATTTTGCTACATTTAAACCAAACTTCCGTTCACGAAACCAACTAGTAAAATTCGTCGGTGTCGTATCCTCTTTCAGTTACTCTGCGATGCCCTCCCATGTAACACAGAATCTCCAGTAAACAGCCATAGATAGCTGCTCATTTGTGAAAAAACAAAATGCTATGTCCCGATCGACCGAGTCGTTATCGCCCAGCAGTAACCACAAAGTACAAACTTAAAAATTGGTGAGAGTGTTAATCCTGTACTGTAGTTGTAGATTAGGAATGGATTTTTCGAAATGCCATCCCTAATGGGGTGAAATAAGCCATGAAAATTGTTTTGAACATATGTTATTAAGGCAATTTTGAAGCTAGACTTACGAAAATTGGAATTTGCTTTCTCGCTTAGAAGTAAAGAAATGCGTATCAGTATTTTTGGAAGACGCCTGTGGGGGCGTGAAATAGTGGAAGTATTTGAAAATAAATTATTAAAGAACCACTAAAGCACTTTTAAAGTTACATCTATGAAAACTGGCACTTGACGACTGTCAGAAATAAAAAAAATACGTGTTTCAGTGTTCTTGAGAATTCAGACACAGTTAAGACGTGAAATAGGGGATGAAAATATTTACGAAATTATTTCGTTACGAAAGCACTTTCTTAGTTAAATGCATAAAATTTTGTATTTGGCTTCTGTTAGAAAAATATTTTTTCCACTGCTTATAGAAATTCAACCCCTAAATGTTAAATAGGGGATGAAATTAAAATAATTCGTTATATTTAAAAAAAGCTGAATCTATGGAAATTAGTAATTCACTTCTCAGTTAGACATAAAGAAATGCGTGTTGGGAGATGAAAGTTTCTATGGAAACGTCTCCACAAGAACGCAAAAGACATGATGAACCGAAGCTTTGGACTCCAGCTGCTGGAATCGCGTTTCTTAGGAACTACATTCGGAGAACAACAGGTTTCCATCGCCTTAATTAACGTGAAAAGTTTAGAATGGTTGCAATATGGGAACAATATAAGAATTCGATTTAAGGCAAAAGCTAATCTGTGCGGGCCACAGTCTACACGCGTGAGCGGTGGGCGCTAAGCTAGTAGAGAATAAGAAAGGTCCTACCACTTCCGTGGGCACAGTTGACGATACCTTTGCCTCTCTGTAACAACTGCCGTAGAGAACAAGGTACTGGTTTCTATTGCTTAACAAGTCTTCGAGACACTCATCTTGGAACCTACTCCATCTGGTCGGCTCTCCTTTAACAGCCTGTAGTGGGGCACTGAATCAAATGCTTTCCGCAAATCTACAAACATGTAAAAATGTCGCAAGTTCGAGTCTCGGTCTGGCACACAGCTTTCATCTGCCAGGAAGTTTCATATCAGCGCACACTCCGGTGCAGAGTGGAAATATTCTAGAAACATCTCCTACAAACATATAATCTGCCTGTTACACTTCACCCATGGTTCACAAGATGATATGCGAGAAAAGGGCAACCTAAGTTTCGCACGAGCGTTGCTTTCTAAATCAGTGCTGATTTGTGGAAAGAAGCTTTTCCATCTCCAGATAATTTTATTCTATGTGAGGATATGTTCAAGAACTCTGCAGCAAACCTATGTTTACGATATTCGTCTACTTTCGCTGATAACTTTTTTACCATTTTTATATACAAGAGTCAACTCTTTTTTCACTTGGGACTTGGTGCTGGGTGGCAGGTCAGCGATAAATGGAAGCTAAGTTATATCAGTGCCGTAGAATATACTCTGTAGAGTCATTTGATTACATCCGACCCTGGTGACGTATCTCCTTTCACAGCTCTGTTCCTTCTGTACGCCAGGAATATCTACTACTACACTCCTGGAAATTTAAATAAGAACACCGTGAATTCATTGTCCCAGGACGGGGAAACTTTATTGACACATTCCTGGGGTCAGACACATCACATGATCACACTGACAGAACCACAGGCACATAGACACAGGCAACAGAGCATGCACAATGTCGGCACTAGTACAGTGTATATCCACCTTTCGCAGCAATGCAGGCTGCTATTCTCCCATGGAGACGATCGTAGAGATGCTGGATGTAGTCCTGTGGAACGGCTTGCCATGCCATTTCCACCTGGCGCCTCAGTTGGACCAGCGTTCGTGCTGGACGTGCAGACCGCGTGAGACGACGCTTCATCCAGTCCCAAACATGCTCAATGGGGGACAGATCCGGAGATCTTGCTGGCCAGGGTAGTTGACTTACACCTTCTAGAGCACGTTGGGTGGCACGGGATACATGCGGACGTGCATTGTCCTGTTGGAACAGCAAGTTCCCTTGCCGGTCTAGGAATGGTAGAACGATTGGTTCGATGACGGTTCGGATGTACCGTGCACTATTCAGTGTCCCCTCGACGATCACCAGTGGTGTACGGCCAGTGTAGGAGGTCGCTCCCCACACCATGATGCCGGGTGTTGGCCCTGTGTGCCTCGGTCGTATGCAGTCCTGATTGTGGCGCTCACCTGCACGGCGCCAAACACGCATACGACCATCATTGGCACCAAGGCAGAAGCGACTCTCATCGCTGAAGACGACACGTCTCCATTCGTCCCTCCATTCACGCCTGTCGCGACACCACTGGAGGCGGGCTGCACGATGTTGGGCCGTGAGCGGAAGACGGCCTAACGGTGTGCGGGACCGTAGCCCAGCTTCATGGAGACGGTTGCGAATGGTCCTCGCCGATACCCCAGGAGCAACAGTGTCCCTAATTTGCTGGGAAGTGGCGGTGCGGTCCCCTACGGCACTGCGTAGGATCCTACGGTCTTGGCGTGCATCCGTGCGTCGCTGCGGTCCGGTCCCAGGTCGACGGGCACGTGCACCTTCCGCCGACCACTGGCGACAACATCGATGTACTGTGGAGACCTCACGCCCCACGTGTTGAGCAATTCGGCGGTACGTCCACCCGGTCTCCCGCATGCCCACTATACGCCCTCGCTGAAAGTCCGTCAACTGCACATACGGTTCACGTCCACGCTGTCGCGGCATGCTACCAGTGTTAAAGACTGCGATGGAGCTCCGTATGCCACGGCAAACTGGCTGACACTGACGGCGGCGGTGCACAAATGCTGCGCAGCTAGCGCCATTCGACGGCCAACACCGCGGTTCCTGGTGTGTCCGCTGTGCCGTGCGTGTGATCATTGCTTGTACAGCCCTCTCGCAGTGTCCGGAGCCAGTATGGTGGGTATGACACACCGGTGTCAATGTGTTCTTTTTTCCATTTCCAGGAGTGTATCTCCTCCAAACGAGAGGCTGTACTATGGTTCAACATTCATGGCAGAGAAACTCTCCCACGGAGCAGCATCTCTGCTCATTTATCCGAAGCAGGAAACGGCCAATGAAAAAGCCTATATATTCCTTGTGATACAGATTGAATTCAAGGCCTAAATGCTACACAATTTTCTGGGGTGGTGGGGCTCACGAAATCGTGGAGCTGCCCACAGACTTGACAGGTATAGGTCTTGGCTGTCATCTGGGGGCTGCAGATGGTGTTCTGAAGCCAGCAGTTGTTGACGCTGGGAGAAATAATTTTTTCTGTACAGGAAGTCAGACGAGTATTGGCTAATATAAACAGCAGTAGAAAATTGTATAACCTAAGCTGGATCCGTTATGAATAGGAAGGTAAGTGACAAACTGAGTTACTGCAAATAGTTCAGTAATAGGGTTGCTAGGCAGGAGCAATGAAAGGAGGAAGACTGAGTTCTGCAATAAATTTCAGCTAGTAATAACGAATAATTGTTCAAGAATGAAGACTAAGAAGTGTATTTGGAAAAGATAGGGCAAGATTCCAGTCAGATTATATCACGGTCATGCAGAGGTTATGAAATTGATAATGAACTGTATGTTGTACCCAGGAGCAGAAACAGACCCAGATCAATTTGGTAACGTGTGTTGTTCATCATGTCTTTTGGGTTCTTGTTGAGACATTTCCATAGAAACTTTCATCCCCTAACATAAGTAGGCTGGACTTATGAGATTAATCAAGAAAAATGAACGTGTAAACAAGTGGGATATGGAAGTACAAAAAAATAGATACCCTAGAAATTCTGTGAGTGTAGATACTGTGATAAGGCATTTCAGTTTAAGAGGAATGGACATCTCTAAAAAAAGAATTACAGAAGTTGGAAAGAAGAACGTAGGTACAAGGAAAATAACTGCGAAGAAACCCTGGGTAACAGAAGAAATATGTCATTTGAACGGCGAAAGAAAGGACTACAGAAGTGTTGAGGGGAAATTCAGAAATACGGAAACAAATCACTTGGGAATGAAAAAGTTCAGGAAGCTAAGGCGAAATTACTGCATGAAAAATATGGAAAAATCGAAACAAAAATGAGGGTCTGAAGTACTGAATTAACATAAAAACGAGAAAACTTTTACTAACACGAAAAGCAAGTGATGTAACAGAGTGTAACGGCAATTCTGCTATTAAATACATAGAAGAGAGCCGATAAATGGAAAGAGTACACGATTCCTCTCCACGAGGGTAGAACTTCTCTGGTTACCTGACAAGAGAAGAAACATTAATCGACCGGAAAGAGATAGGAGATCCAGATTTAGAATCAGAATGTAAAATAGCTTTGGAAGACTTAAGATGAAATAAAGCAGAAGGGAGGCAATATTACATCAGAATTTCTAAAATCATTGCGGAAAGTGACAACTAAACGACTATTCGGTTGGTGCATACAATGTATGAGACTGGCAATATGCCATCAGACTTACGGATAAGATCATCCACACAATTCCCAAGATTGCAAGAGCCGATAAGTGAGAGAATTATCATACAGTCAGCTTAACAGCTTATGCATGCAAGCTGCTGATAAGAAAAATATATACAAGAATGGAAAAGACAATTGAGGATGTGTTAAATGACTATCAGTTTGGCTTTAGGGAAGGTAAAGGCATCAGAGTGCATTCTGACGTTGCGGTCGTTGATGGAAGCAAGGCTACAGAAAAATGAAGACACTTTCATAGGATCTGTCGTCCTACAAACAGCATTCGACAATTTAAAATGGTGCAAAACGTTCGAACTCCTGAGAAAAATGGAAGTAAGCTATAGGGAAATACGGGTAAGATACAATATCTACAAGAACCAAGAGAGAACAGCACGACTGGAAGATCGAGAACGAAGTACTCTGATTATAAAGGGTACAAGACAGACAAGTAATCTTTCACCCCTGCTGTTCTCTGTACATCGAGAAAGTAATGACAGAAATAAAAAGTTCGATAGTGGAATTTAAATTCAAGGTGAAAGGATATCAACGATAAAATTCGCTGACGACTTTGCTATGCTCAGTGAAAGTGAAGAATTACAGGTTCTGCTGAATGGGATGAACAGTCTAATGAGAACAGACTGGATCGACAGTATATCGACAAAAAAAAATGGTTCAAATGGCTCTGAGCACTATGGGACTTAACATCTGAGGTCATCAGTTCCCTAGAACTTAGAACTAATTAAACCCAACTAACCTAAGGACATCACACACATCCATGCCCGAGGCAGGATTCGACCCTGCGACCGTAGCGGCCGCGCGGTTCCAGACTGAAGCGCCTAGAACCGCTCGGCCACCCTGGCCTGCTATATCGACGAAAGTAATGAGAATTAACAGAATTGAGAACATCGAGAAACGTATAACTGGTGATTACCAAATGGATGAATACTGCTACCCAGGCAGCGAAATAACCCATCTATGGACGGAGCAATGACGACCAAAAGCAGACTAGCACTGGCAAAGAGGGCGTTCCTGCCAAAGGTAGTCTACTGGAATCAAACATAGGCCTTAAGTTGAGGAGGAAACTTCTGAGGACGTACGTTTGGAGCACAGTACTGTATGTTAGTGAAACAGAGTGTGGGAAAAGACTAAGCGTTTGAGATGTGGTGCTACAGAAGGATGTTAAGACCCCGGTAAGGAAAGGAATTTGGAGGTTCTCCGCAAAATCGGCGAGGAATATATGGGAAACACTGACAAAAAGAAGGAACAGGATGATAGGACATCTAGGATATCAGGGAATGACTTCCATGGTACTAGAGAAACTGTGGAGGGTAAACGTAGGGCAGCAGAGTGAAATACACCCAACAAATAACAGAGTACGTAGTTTGCAAGAGCTACTCTGAACTGAAGAGGCTGAGAGAGGAATTCGTGGTGGACCGCATCAAAGCTGTCAGAAGACTGATGACCCAGGAGAACAAGAAGTGTGAGAATGTTAAGCGTGTTCCCGTGGTATTTTAGTGTTAGACTCTTCCAAGTTAAGTAAGTACCCAGCCCTTGTCGGTTTTTCGGTATGAAGGCAGTTTGCTTATTTGAATTCATGTAACTAAGACTCATTGCTTCAATACTTCATAACTGGCAAAATTCGTAAATATATTCACTTTTGGCATCGGTTTCAATCTTAACGTTCGAATTCACTCAGTGAATTATGGTTATCTAGTGTTCCCACGGAAGTCACGAATTTTAGTTTACATCATACATGAAAACTGCCGTTTCTTACTATTCACATGTGATTGTAAATTAACTATCTAAGCCTCTCAGTTAGCACTCCACTGGCTTAAGATATTCTCCTACCAACCTGTTAACCCGTATTACTAACTTATATTCTTCCTCATCACAGTACTTCTGCTTTACTGTTCCATATTCCATATGCATTTCATTGAGACGTAAACCAACTGCTCAATTACCTTCGCCTCTACTCTATGAATGTGCAAATCCATCTGCGTTGGAATAAAAAGCTACGCACGAACACTGAAACACCTAACAACTTACTAACAAGTTACCAAAGAACTTGTTAAATATGTTACGATTACAATTGTCGACTGAGTTCATACAGGAAATTCTTTTAGGGGCGGTTGAGAGCATTAGAAAGGAATAAAGTGGTGATACGGTTATAAATACATCAGCAACGACGGCATTAGACACAGAAGTTCGAACAATGCCGAAGGCAGGGTGTGAAAGCGGCCGTGTCATTTGCAGAGGAACCATCGTGACATCGTTTTGATCTGTCTTAGTCCAGTTAACGAAGACTGGAAAGGTCGATGAGGGGGGAAAAAAATCATGCAGCGTCAAATTTTTGTGTAGAGATAGGAGGGGGCTGTCATTTATTAAAAATCCTGACCGATGGGGTGTGAACGTTGGGGTGGTGGGAGCGGGACGTTTAAATGTCACTTTTGTTTTTGTTTAATGTATCTAAAACCGCGGCCTCTAGCGAAGATGTCCGAATATAAAGTTAAATTACATTTCCTACGAAAGAGATCATATTAATTTCTCTCTGAGATTAAGTTTCCACTTTGCCGAGGATAGAGAAAACTATATATTGTTAAAAATATTGTTTTAACGGTATCAAATGAATGCGTATTTGTAAATGAAGGGGTAAAAGCGAGCATTTAACGAGTATTAAGTTTGTGTACCTCTCCTGAGTGCAGCAGTCATACTAATGGATAAATTATGTTCTGGGGGTGTAACGGAGAGCAGGTGATTCCTGATTACCCCACTACGTTACAAGACGCACGCCAGCTGTAGTGTTGTTCTGCGATAGGCAACTTCACCAAAAGCGCTGTTTGCTTTTCAGTTTACAGACATACTACACTTACACAGAATTTGCTGTCCGGTTCTGGGATGTGCAGAGAAAATTTCACTGAGCACGTTTTTATACAGTGGTGTTATTGTCAGTTCATTAATGAGTATTTATTTGGAGTTGTTAAATGAGCTCGTATGTAAAAAAAGAGCTCAAGAGCTGTAGCTGTCAGCTGTCTAGCACACTGAAGAGCCTGTCCTAAGCGTAACAAGCTGTCAAAATGTATTCGTTAATGTCTATTCCATTAGTTTCACTATCACTGTCCAGGATTAACAGCATGAAGGGTATCAGACGGTTACCCCAGCCTCAGCGCTCCGAACACCTGATAAGGGCCAGAGACAAATTGTATCTCTGCAACAAACGCATGTCACCTAGTTATAGAAAATCAGATATTTCAACATAAGTAAGCACTTCATTACAGCACGTTACTGTTCTAGGTTTAAACACCATTTCCATCAGACAGTTCACCTCTCAAGATATGCTGAGAGTGTGTGGCAAGTGGCCTGAGTGCAGCCCACTCTACAAGGGCCACAAATTCCTGGATGCAAGGTTTTCATGTCGTATACCATTAACAATGGTCAGACAAGTACAGAAAATTTTAGTAATTCATTAATTCGCCACCAAGTGACTACTACTTAACTACTCTTTCACTATTTTACACCGAGCGAGGTGGCGCAGTGGTTAGACACTGGACTCGCATTCGGAAGGACGACGGTTCAATCCCGCGTCCGGCCATCCTGATTTAGGTTTTCCGTGATTTCCCTAAATCACTCCAGGCAAATGCCGGGATGGTTCCTATGAAAGGGCACGGCCGACTTCCTTCCCCATCCTTCCCTATTCCGATGAGACCGATGACCACGCTGTCTGGTCTCCTTCCCCAAAACCAACCAACCAACTATTTTACAATACGCCGTCAATGACAGCAAGAGGGTGCCAGGTGCCACCCTTACTGAACCAATCTCTTGCTCACCAGAATCACATACGTCACTGACATCACAAAAGCTTCTCAGCTCTTTTTACGAGAACATATTTTACATGGAGACCCACGTAATTATTATAAGAGCTCATTTAATTAAGTACGTTGGTGACTACTTTGAAGGACAGTACCAAGTGCAAACATGTAACTCTTGTATCGGTTGTAAATAAGTAGCTGCTACTATTTGAGTTCCAACCGTCTTATATCCACTATAAATGCGCCTCCGTGAATTTGTCTATTCGCGTAAGAGAAATGGTTTCCTTGCAGTGTTAATGCACTTCGTCGAAAGTTAATACCACCGCCCCTCTTGGACATGTCTGTGCACCTTGTCGCAAGTGATCTATTAGGCGCTTTGCCGAGTGCCTGTAACTTTTTCAAACACCCTGTAGTTGCTTCTTGTGACGTCGTGGGATAGAGAGTGGGTAGTCACCACCTTGAGCTTCAGTTGACAGACGCATCAAGGAAGGAAGTTTATGACCACAATAGGTGACCTAGCTACCCTTGTGCTTTTACCATTAACACCCCCCCCCCCCCACCACCACCCACCCTTCTGTAACACACAACAGAATTTATCCCTTAAGAAAGCTCTACTGCATTTAGAAGTGGTACACAGTATTTGTTTTTAAGCTACATCATTTAAAATAAACATGATTTTATACGGTTGAAAATATTTTCACTTATCTGTGACTTTTCCTTCCTAAAGAATATCCTTATTTTTGTTTCTCTGTGCAGTTTTAAAGAGCTGTATTTGATATTGTATTTTGTAATACTGAATAGTTGTCTTAACTCGTGTGTGGTAAAGCTCAAATAAATATCCTCAACAGAGGATCAACTGTAATTATCTCTGAAGAGCTAAGCAGCTTTAATCTCTTAGTCATATGAATTCACGACGAGTCGCCATGTAGGTAGCGCAGGTTTGATGCTATGTCTGTTAGCCTCTCTCCAGTACAATGTCCTGGTGAAAGTTATGTAACTGGTCTTTAAGATTAGAAATAACATTCTGTTGTCAGCACCGATTAATTCAATACTGGACACACAGAACAAAAAAATCATTTCCATTACTTCGCTACTGTGTTCCAAGGCTGCAGAGAGATTTTTAATAATGTATCTGGGTCATAACAATAACACTGTCTAGTTCTTACACACACCAACAACGTAACAGATATAACAGTCCATGTCACCTTACATACCTTTTGTGGCAAATTTAATTTTGCACTGAGTGACATATTCAAATTATCCAAGATAAACAAAGTTACCTTTAAATGGCCCTCCCCACCACAACACTAACACCCCATTGAGCTAGATTTTTAGGTATGTTGTCCATGTCACTTCCTCCTACCATTGTGCACAGAAGTGAGTAATGGCTTCTTTCCCATATTTCTGCTTTGTTGACTTTAGTACCCCTGCAAACCCTGCAAACCCTGCAAACCCTGCAAACCCTGCAAACCCTGCAAACCCTGCAAACCCTGCAAACCCTGCAAACCCTGCAAACCCTGCAAACCCTGCAAACCCTGCAAACCCTGCAAACCCTACAAACCCTACAAACCCTACAAACCCTACAAACCCTGCAAACCCTGCAAACCCTGCAAACCCTGCAAACCCTGCAAACCCTGCAAACCCTGCAAACCCTGCAAACCCTGCAAACCGTCTGGCCTCTTGGGTTTTCGAACCCCATTCCTCCAAAATCTGAGACCAATATGTTTATCTCTGCACCACTTTTTCAAACGATATATCCAATGTTTTACTGACATGAACATGAAAAAGTGCCTTTTTCTCTGGTATCGCAAGATCCTAATGACCCTACTGGGAATTCTACTGAAATCCTCGATATTGTTTGACGAGAGTCTTACACAGTACACCCTAGTAAGTCAATAAAACCTGTACGTGTTTTTCATGTATCAACTTACAAAGACTGAGGCAATATTTAAGGGTATGATGGAGCTAGTGAGATTGGGCAACTAAGCACGCTCAGCCAGTTTTGTGTCCACCTCGATATGCAATCGCTTATTTTCACTATCAAATTATTAGAACCTCCACAGAAATATAATAGAGGGGGGAGACGTGAGGGGGTGAGGCTTGGGTAGGCATTTCATCATCACCTTTACACCAAAAGCTTGAAAAATAACGCCACGGTGGTGAAAATACGGTATTTTCATTGGAGGTTTGAGTAATTAAGAAATACGTCATTAGGCACTACAGGCGTTTAACGAGAGTGTGGTTTTAGGACAAACACTCAGTGCACACTAAAGTCACTGCGATACGAAAGAGGGAAAACTAAAATTTTAGTTCCAAATTATACTAAAGCAACATGTAGATCCATAGCAAATACGAAAATCCAAGTATTCCAACGATTTTCGGATAGGAAAAAGCGTAAGGAAAAAGGAAAAGTTCTGTGGAGATATTAAAAGACAAACCGGTCAAGTTAAGTAGACAGGTTGTGGTAGTCTGCGAAACTTTCAGTAAAGCTAAAAGTTACAACACTAACCTTGTTCCTACGAATCTTTATCAGTTTGATCTGATGAGAATTTTTGCATAGGATCAAGTTCAACTCCCACGGAGAGGTAAAGGAAAGTACAAAACCGGCTTTGACAGAAAGCTAAGGACTTCATGTAGGATTAGAAAACAGACGGAATAAGCTCATAGAAGTTGGTGAGTATTACGTGAAAAATAGACAAAAACATCTGCTTAATGAACCAGTTTTGCTGTCGAGTTAGTTGTATAGTTATTGAATGACCCTTGTAAAATGAAACTCTACACCCGTCAATAATGCAGGCGGTAACGAGAGGCTCCTAAAGACCAGCAAACACGAGACCGCCACGTCTAGTCTATTGTGCAGCCATCCCTGCTACCGACATTCATGGAAAAAGCACCACTGAGTCTTTTTTTTACAGCAAGCACAAGAGCATACTGCAATTGCCGGTTACAGTACTGTGAAACGGTCCTTGGTTGTCGTAACTTAAAAAAATGGGCGTTAATTATGTAGTGTCCAAATGTCTGGTTATTCGTGTTGTTTTTCTGTCCATGTTAACACAAACTGGTGTCAAACCGAGTATCGCACTAGATTAAGGTAGGAGAGCTCCACCAAAAGTGCAAATACAATTTCACTTCAAGAGTTTTGTTAGCAAACTAAAACTAAGCCTATCGTTGTGGTCGACAATGGGCGACTCACTACACGTCGTGATTAGTATTTATTTGGGATGGCGCTACCTAGACAGTACATATGCGGAACCGCAAATATATACCGAAACAGCGAAAGTACACCTGACGACTTAAGCGAGACGTCTGGTATATTTGTTCTCCTGATTGTGAAGTAAAAATGGAAATAACTGTTACCGGTGTAGTAGTCACGTTTCTTCAATGCTCATATTCCACAACTGTTTCTTGACGCATGTGCTTTTAGAGGATGTCAAATAAAATACCTTTCTGCCGTTAATTTTCAACCTCATTTTATTTGGCAACCAGTTTCGGAGTTTTACTACGCCAACCGCAGGCCCCTGACGGACGTGCAGGAAGAATCTACCTCGGTTGTGTTCAAAACAGGGACCAGCAATACTGGTACTGTTAGTTAAACGTGTTTAACATCGGCAGGTGATGGCTGAAGTGATCACTGTAGTAAATATTTACTAATACCAGTACTGCTGGACCCTGTTTTGAACACAGCCGAGGCAGATTGTTCCTACACATCGATCAGGGACCTGAAGAAAACGCTGAAACTGGTTGCCAAATAAAATAAGGCTGAAAACTGACAACTGAAAGGTATCTAATATGACATCCTCTACCGAACAGACGAGTCCAACCGTTTCTCAAAAGATGGACATTCAGAGACAAGTGCTTTTACTTACGATCGGCTGATTACGACTTTCAGCCGTTTCCAAGACAACGAAGATACGTCAGTGTCCTACTTACTGTTTTCCATCCACTTTAAATTTGCTTGGAGCTTAAATTTGTGGTTCAGGAGTAGACGAAAGCGCGTGTTTCAAATACAACCAAGACTATGTTTATTAAACTTTTTTGCTACGGGACGGTGAATACTATATATTTATTCAGCTGTAAGAAATAATACCATATACTTTTAATTCATGCACACTGTCATAAAATGTACACCTTTCGCAGCATAATAGACGTAAAAAGGCAAGGGATATTTATGTAAGTGAACGAAATGTAGATAAAGATATCGATATATAAGAAACTGTCAGTTGATAAACGAAGAAGTTTGTTTAGCAAAGTACCACCTTCCCGCTTATCACTCTTCTTACAACTCACACGTAGGTCTGAGTAACTGGCAAATCCTTTCCTTTATAGTGTTCTGGATAACAACTTGGGGTATTTATCGAAAGTGTGTACTGTTAATGTAATCACCTATAGATTCCTCAGATGTTTCACACAATGTACTTTTTATTTTAGACATGGTGGGTCAGAAAGGGAAACGTACACTATTCGAAAGCAGACACACCAATCACAGATCGCGTCTTGCTGTTTGATCATCTTTAAAAACGAAATTTGATTGTTTTGCTACCGCTATTTAAGGTGGAAATGAAATTAAGCTTATTCACAGTCAATCTACTTATCGAGCAATGGCACACAGCACCCACGGCCTGATAATCAACCAATAAGCCATAGATATTTCATGTTTGTTACAGGAATTCGCATAGTACTCAATGAGCTATTCTGAGATTGATGGATGTAAATCTCATATGCAACGCTCTTGTTTCCTTCCGACGGCAAACTTTTCAGACATGCACTGCATGCTATTGAGCAGAATCACTGAACTTTTGTGATTTTCAAACTTGCTCAATGTTGCCCAACGAAGGATGCATTACACTATGCTATTAAACGCAAAGATGGGTATGGGGGTCTGCCGAGCCTTCCGTTGGAATTAAATTAAACGGATACAAGTTAAGCAGTTCATCACGGCCCTGTCGCACCTTTCTTAGTGTATGTACTATGTAGGCACGTAATATGCACTACAGTATTCAGATTTCTCTATTATGTAGTACTTCGGCTTCGTGAAGCGATCACCGAAGTCACTTCCCAATCCAACCTAAAATTCGGTGTTATTACATCCATGTTTTGAGGAAGAAAGGAGGGAAGAGAGCTGTCACACTCTAGGCATTAAATGCACTGGATGAACTCTTCGATTGGGTGGAAAATCAAAGAATATGCAACGGTATGGAATGTTATCAGAGAATCTAAGTCTAACACTGAAATCCAATGCAGATATGTCAGTCTAACAAAACATTAGTTCCAAACCGACATTCAGACCTGTATTTCGAGCTTTTCATAAGCAGTCACGTTCATCATTAGGAACACTTCCAATCCTAATGCCAGCTTCACCCATATTTCCAGCTATTACTGGATAGTATCTCAGGTAGTGGCAGTGTCTGGTAATAGATTAGCTTCAGTTTTCGTTCTATCGACCCAAAAATGACAAGATTCTCGTGGACGTAAAACAAGTCAAAGTATAACAAACAAAAGATTTGACTATAATACTCACTATCCTGATCATTTCTCAGGATGATTGTCAAAATAGGTCAATACATTACAGTACACTGAAACTGCTAACATTTTACAGAAGTAATACACTATCAGTATGAAACAGTTATGTTCTTTTAAGATATTTATCATACACAAAACAGCTACTGTTGACTTAACTAAGTGCTGCCAAAACTGAAAGCTGACATTTTTACTTAAGTTGGTCTAACAGCCCCTGTTAAGATATTCATCTACAGAGTAGTAGTTGTCTGTCAGAAAGTCTTTCAAACTCTTTAAATTGCTTTATCTGAAACAGTTTTTAATGGTTGCTGGCAATTTATTGAAAATATTGCCTTCCTGAATACTGGAACCCTTTCTGGATGAAGGTAAGTGATTTTAGGTCTTTATGTAGATTATTCTCATTCCTAGTATTGATACTATGTATTGAGCCATTGTGTAAAACCAGACATTACCTGCAACAAATTCCATTAGAGAATAAATTTACTGAGAAACAGTGGTTAGACTACCAAGTTCCATGAACAGGTTTCTACACGAGGTTCTTGAATTTACACCACAAATGAGTCGTATTACAAGCTTTTCCAAGTCAAAAAAACTTTAGCTCGGTTTGACGAGTTATCCCAAAATATGATCCCATATGACGTAACAATGAAAGTAAGCGAAGTATGCTATTACCGGTATCATTGAAAGCCTTAGTCAAGTCCGGACCAGTCATCAGATGAATGAATAAGGAGACCGTTCGCAAAAAGAAGCGTCTGTCACGATCTGTCATGACCACTATGTGACGAGGTCTACCCGCGGGCAGCGCACCTTGTAGCCGTGCATCCTCTGGAGATAGTAGTGCAGCCTGCAGACGGCCACCTGGAGCTCGGAGGCCAGGTTGGTGAGGCCGCACGCGACTGCTTGCCAGCTCAGCTCCGCGATGACCGCGGTGCGACGGTGGCGGCGGCTCCGGGAGACGTGAGTCTTCTCCGCCATGGCGGGGGCAGCGTCCGCCGGTGATCGGCTCCGTAGTAGAACTTTGCCTGCCCACCTAAACTCACTGCTCGCTCTTCGGCCCCGCCGCTAGCCAAGTTGTTTGCGAAGCGTGACGCTGTGCCACCTGTTGCCCGTTCCGCTGCGAGTCGACAGCGATGCGAGGCGACAATCGACAAGGCGGTGTCTGCTCGATAGTGCCGACCGGACAGAGAACTCATGACTGGATGCTGCATCCCGGCGTGCTCTCGAGAAATGACGTGCTAAATTACAACGCCAGATCCCGAAACGAGACCTCATTTTTAGTCCACGAATGAAGATCGCTACACACGCACGGACCGACCGACCGACCGATCGACCGACCGACAAATTGGATGTGTTTAGGCACTTTCACCAACCGACCACAGAGCGTTCCTTGTCGGGATGTCGGGCTGGTGACACCACCCGACAGCCGACCCCCTCCCCACCCCACCCAAACAACACTCCACCCAACAAATTGTCTCATGTGTAGCGGTGTCGTGTCAATCGCCCGACAAAAGTTCGTCTTTCGTCACAGCGCGCGAGATTAAATGCTGTTCTAGTCATCACAGTGCGAGGCGGATGAAACTTTACAGGCAGAGTTTCTGCGCAAATTTAAAGGATGCAGATGTTTGTGGGATACGTAATGGGAGGAGCATAGCAATGCAGATGCAAGAAATGAAGCACTTTTCTCTCATTTTTAACGAGCCCATAACGCTTCGGTGTGGCACATAGAGAGAACAAAAGTCCGTAGACCTTCTGTATTTCTGTTCTTAGCCTTTATTTCCAACATTTAATGGAAATGAAGTCTACAAATCGCAATACCGATAGATTAGATCTTAGATTTCGGAAACAGAACCAAAATACAGACTGTCGATGGACTTTTATTCGTGATATTTTGAACAAGGCTGCACTGCAGTAAAGGTTACAGAAGAGCACATGTAATAGACTGCCAACCGGTTGCGATGAATGGTGGTTTTCAATTAACCGTTACCATGGTTTCAACGGTTTTAACTCCGTCTTCCTCAGAAGAACAAACAAACTTTACGTTAGCAGTCAATCAGTAAAGCTATCTCCACATGAAATGTGTTGGCAACGGTCAGTACGTCCATATGTAATAATTAAGGCAACTGGAGTCAAGAGCTTGTCACATTAGTAAAACCAGTCTCATAAAATACCAGACCATGTTAAGAGCTACATGCCGACTCAGCTCCCTGGTATATTATGAGATTGGTTTTACTGATGTGACAGGCTCTTGATTCTAGACGTCTCAGCTTTTACATATGCACGTGCATACCGTTGTCGACACATTTGATGTGGAGATAGCTTTATTGACTGACTGCTAATGTGAAGTTTGTTTGTGATTCTGAGGAAGATGGGTTTACATCCGTTGAAACCATGGTAAAGGTTAACTGATAACTGGTTGGCTGCCTATTACACCTGCTGTTTTATTCATGAAACATACTTGGTTCATTGTTAGAACAAAACAAACACCGTCCTAACAGGACTTGAAGGCCCAACGGAACCAACCGGCCGCCGTGACATCCTGAGGCGTCATCGGATACGGATACGCAGAGGCACTTGGTCAGCACACTGGTCCCCTGGTCGTTGTCAGTTCCGTGACCGGAGCCGCTACTTCTCAGTCAAGTAGCTCCTAAGTTGGCCTCACAAAAGCTGAGTGCATCCCGGTTGCCAAGAGTACTCGGCAGACCCAGATGGTGAGCCATCCAAGTGGTAGCCAAAGCCAACAGCGCTGAACTTCAGTAACCTGACGGGAACCGATGTTGACACTGGGCAAGGCCATTGGCCTTCTTCGTTGTTACAAGTGTTAAAAAATCCATGCAATATCCATGCCTTCTGCTAGGAAGAACTAAGTGTAGGGCCTTTTTTTTTCTACAGTTCTAACAGTTTTTAAATGCTTCGTTTCCTATGATCTGTTGTCGTATTTACTAGCTGAGGTGCGTCACAACTATTTGTCGTCTCTCTTCATGTAACTTGAAATGAATTTGTGAACCCTATAGGAAATATCTTTTACTCTACCTACGTAAACAAATTAATAACGTTTGAATGGATACCTTTTATTTATTTAGCTTTGCCATGATGTATTTACTCAGGACACTATAAACCAAGTTGCAGGTTGTAGACATCACTTTAGACTATAATTATGGGGTCAACTGCCCTGGATTTGAGTTCCTCGAAACTTTCGCCAGTTGCTAGAAATAGTAATTTAACTAACAACCAATTTTAGATAATCACGAAAATCGAAGGCTCCCAATTGCGTAAGTAGTAACTTCGGTGAATTTCTTTCCCTGCCTGCATTAGTCACATTGCACACAGTTTTCTCTCGGCTCTTTTTTTTTTGCCTTGTTGTTGTTGTTGTTGTTGTTCTGGTCTTCAGTCCTGAGACTGGTTTGATGCAGCTCTCCATGCTACTCTATCCTGTGCAAGCCTCTTCATCTCCCAGTACATACTGCAGCCTACATCCTTCTGAATCTGCTTAGTGTATTCATCTCTTGGTCTCCCTCTACGATTTTTACCCTCCACCTGCCCACCAATGCTAAATTTGTGATCCCTTGATGCCTCAGAACATGTCCTACCAACCGATCCCTTCTTCTAGTCAAGTTGTGCCACAAACTCCTCTTCTCCCCAATTCTATTCAATACCTCCTCATTAGTTATGTGATCTACCCATCTAATCTTCAGCATTCTTCTGTAGCACCACATTTCGAAAGCTTCTATTCTCTTCTTGTCTAAACTATTTATCGTCCATGTTTCACTTTCATACATCGCTACACTCCATATAAATACTTTGAGAAAAGACTTCCTGACAAATCAATACTCGATGTTAACAAATTTCTCATCTTCAGAAACGCTTTCCTTGCCATTGCCAGACTACATTTTATATCATACCTACTTCGACCATCATCAGTTATTTTGTTCTCCAAATAGCAAAACTCCTTTACTACTTTAAATGTCTCATTTCCTAATCTAATTCCCTCAGCATCACCCGACTTAATTCGACTACATTCCATTATCCTCGTTTTGCTTTTGTTGATGTTCATCTTATACCTTCCTTTCAAGACACTGTCCATTCTGTTCAACTGCTCTTCCAAGTCCTTTGCTGTCTCTGACAGAATTACAATGTCATTGGCGAACCTCAAAGTTTTTATTTCTTCTCCATGGATTTTAATACCTACTCCGAACCTTTCTTTTGTTTCCTTTACTGCTTGCTCAATATACAGATTGAACAGCATCGGGGAGAGGCTACAACCCTGTCTCACTCCCTTCCCAACCACTGCTTCCCTTTCATGTCCCTCGACTCTTATAACTGCCATCTCCATTCTGTACAAATTGTAAATAGCCTTTCGCTCCCTGTATTTTACCCCTGCCACCTTCAGAATTTGAAAGAGAGTATTCCAGTCAACATTGTCAAAAGCTTTCTCCAGGTCTACAAATGCTAGAAACGTAGGTTTGCCTTTCCTTAATCTTTCTTCTAAGATAAGTCGTAGGGTCAGTATTGCCTCACGTGTTCCAACATTTGTACGGAATCCAAACTGATCTTACCCGAGGTCGGCTTCTACCAGTTTTTCCATTCGTCTGTAAAGAATTCGCATCAGTATTTTGCAGCTGTGACTTATTAAACTGATAGTTCGGTAATTTTCACATCTGTCAACATCTGTTTTCCTTGGGATTGGAATTATTATATTCTTCTTGAAGTCTGAGGGAATTTCGCCTGTCTCATACATCTTGCTCACCAGATGGTAGAGTTCTGTCAGGACTGGCTCTAACAAGGCCATCAGTAGTTCTAATGGAATGTTGTCTACTCCCAGGGCCTTGTTTCGACTTAGGTCTTTCAATGCTCTGTCAAACTCTTCACGCAGTATCATATCTCCGATTTCATCTTCATCTACCTCCTCTTCCATTTCCATAATATTGTCCTCAAGAACAATAGGAGTGCGGGTAAGCTACTACAAACAGCACAGTGAACGCATTATTGTGGCCAAGATAGACACAAAGCCCACACCTACTACAGTAGTACAAGTTTATATGTCAACTAGCTCTGCAGATGATGAAGAAATTGATGAAATGTATGGTGAGATAAAAGAAATTATTCAGGTAGTGAAGGCACATGAAAATTTAATAGTCATGGGTGACTGGAATTCAATAGACCCTCTATATACTCCTTCCACCTTTCTGCCTTCCCTTCTTTGGTTACAACTGGGTTTCCATCTGAGCTCTTGATATTCATGCAAGTGGTTCTCTTTTCTCCAAAGGTCTCTTTAATTTTCCTGTAGGCAGTATCTATCTTACCCCTCATGAGATTAGCCTCTACGTCCTTACATTTGTCCTCTAGCCTTCCCTGCTTAGCCATTCTGCACTTCCTGTCGATCTCATTTTTGAGTCGTTTGTATTCTTTTTTGCCTGCTTCACTTGCTGCATTTTTGTATTTTCTCCTTTCATCAATTAAATTCAGTAGTTCTTCTGTTACCCAAGGATTTCTACTAGCCCTCGTCTTTTTACCTACTTGATCCTCTGCTGCCTTCACTATTTCATTCCTCAAAGCTACCCATTCTTCTTCTACTGTATTTCTTTCCCCCATTCCTGTCAATTGTTCCCTTATGCTCTCTCTGAAACTCTGTACAACCACTTGTTCTTTCAGTTTATCCAGGTCCCATCTCCTTAAATTCCCACCTTTTTGCAGTTTCTTCAGTTTTAATCTACAGTTCACAACCAATGGATTGTGGTCAGAGTCCACACCTGCCCCTGGAAATGTCCTACAATTTAAAACCTGGTTCCTAAATCTCTGTCTTACCATTATATAATCCATCTGAAACCTTTTAGTTCCTCCAGGGTTCTTCCATGTATACAACCATCTTTCATGGTTCTTGAACCAAGTGTTAGCTATGATTAAGTTATGCTCTGTGCAAAATTCAACCAGGCGGCTTCCTCTTTCATTTCTTAGCCCCAGTCCATGTTCACCTACTAATTTTCCTTCTCTTCCTTTTCCAACTGTCGAATTCCAGTCACCCATGACTATTAAATTTTCATCTGCCTTCACTACCTGAATAATTTCTTTTATCTCACAATACATTTCATCAATTTCTTCATGATCTGCAGAGCTAGTTGACATATAAACTTGTACTACTGTAGTAGGCGTGGGTTTTGTGTCTATCTTGGCCACAATAATGCGTTCACTATGCTGTTTGTAGTAGCTTACACGCACGCCTATTTTTTTATTCATTATTAAACCGACTCCTGCATTACCCCTATTTGATTTTGTACTTATAACCCTGTATTCGCCTGACCAAAAATATTGTTCCTCCTGCCACCGAACTTCACTAATTCCTACTATATCTAACTTTAACCTATCCATTTCCTTTTTTAAATTTTCTAACCTACCTGCCCGATTAAGGGATCTGACATTCCACGTTCCGAGCCGTAGAACGGCAGTTTTCTTTCTCCTGATAACGATGTTCTTTTGAGTAGTCCCTGCCCGAAGATCCGAATGGGGACTATTTTACCCCCGGAATATTTTACCCAAGAGGACGACATCATCATTTAATCATACAGTAAACCTGCATGCCCTCAGGAAAAATTACGGCTGTAGTTTCCCCTTGCTTTCAGCCGTTCGCAGTACCAAAACAGCAAGGCCGTTTTGGTTATTGTTACAGGGCCAGATCAGTCAATCATCCAGACTGTTTCCCCTGCAACTACTGAAAATGCTGCTGCCCCTCTTCAGGAACCACACGTTTGTCTGGCCTCTCAACAGATACCCCTCTGTTGTGGTTGCACCTACGGTACGGCTATCTGTATCGTTGAGGCACGCAAGCCTCCCCACCAACGGCAAGGTCCATGGTTCATGGTTTTTTTGGCCTTGTTACCTCTAAAACAGCAAAGGAAAACCCCAGTGTCCGTTCCTCTGTAGTACCAAGCGGGATCTCGCAGAACATAAACTCAGTGAACTCAAGTAAACAAATCGTAACAATAGGGCGTGTACTGCGTCACCCTTTTGATACCACTAGCGCCAACTTTGTACTGCGTTTCCCTTTAAATACCAGTAACTCGTAGGAGATATACTGTATGAACAAGCTCTATCAGCACAGCAACACGTAAGTGAAAAGCAACATCGGCCAATGTAGCTCACTCTAGTTGGTTCAAATGGTTCAAATGGTTCTGAGCACTATGGGACTTAACATCTGAGGTCATCAGACCCCTATAACTTAGAACTACTTAAACCTAACTAACGTAAGGACGTCACACACATCCATGCCCGAGGCAGGATTCAAACCTGCGACCGAAACGGTCGCGCGGTTCCAGACTGAAGCGCCTAGAACCGCTCGGCCACTCACTCTAATGATGCTACGATTATTTGTCCTGACAAGATCCTCTCTACACTCAACGACGTCATCTGAGTCACTTTAAGTTACCCTCCAGCTCGCTACGACATTACTATTTACGAAAGGAGGGACACAATAACACTTCTCGTTGTATAATGGGGTCAAAAAATGATTCAAATGGCTCTGAGCACTATGCGACTTAACATCTCAGGTCAGCAGTCCCCCAGAACTTACGACTACTTAAACCTAACTAACCTAAGGACATCACACACATCCATGCCCAAGGCAGGATTCGAACCTGCGACCGTAGCGGTCGCGCGGTTCCAGACTGAAGCGCCTAAAACCGCTCGGCCACACCGGCCGGCCATAATGGGGTCAGTGATAGCTATCTGGATATTAATTACAACAATGCATCTCGCTATCAGGTTCGAAAGATAAACTACCACCAAAGCTAGTATCAATCACCAGAGAAATCCTAAATGCTAGAGACTGGAGGAGTGGGATGGATGTATTTAATTTACTAATAACGGCAACCTGTATTGGAGAATACGTTCACAAGACAAAGATAGAATATTCTACTGTTTATGTCTCATTGTCAATCAACGATAACCTCTACGAATAACAACTTGCTTCAACAATATCCTTGACTCTATTGAAATTTTATCATAATAAACTATTTCGTTAATCTCAATCTTTGAGAATTAACTGGAGTAATTTTTCATTTATAATTAATCATTTTTCCATAACATGCAAACCTGCTTTCCCTGTCTAAAGATTAATTATCTTTGTTTTTGTTACAGCCGCGCGGCGTGGCCGCGCGGTTTGAGGCGTCATGTCGCGGACTGTGCGGCCCTCCCGCCAGAGGTAAGAGTCCTCCCTCGGGCATGGTTGTGTGTGTTGTTCTTAGCATAAGTTTAAGTAGTGTCTAAGTTTAGGGACCGATGACGTGAGCAGTTTGGCCCCTTAGGAATTCACACACATTTGAAACTTTTTGTTACAAGTCGTTCACTGACTTCTTTAGTTTCTTTGAACTTTGCTTTTACCAGTAATCCAATCTTATTGGCCTTTTGATTTACTTTATTCCGAAGAGATATATTCCGGATATTCGTCTACCTCTGGCTATTTGTTTTCTGGTAATAGTTTTGGGATAAACGACAACTCGGGTACTGACTTTTTCAGGTTAAAACTGTTTTCTTCATTTCCTACAATTAAATCCACTTCATGTGCATGCCAGCATTTGATTTTAGAGTGCTGGTTATCTATGCAAAACCCTGCTAAGGGGAAATGTAATAAGAAAACAAAACAAAAATCCTAAATGTCACTGCCACTTTTCACCTGTATGAACATCAAATAATCATACAAAGCTCAACCACTTCAGGCGCTGACTTCCGTGACCCACTAATACTTAAAATTCAAAACACAGCACTCGATGACCTCTTTCGGAGAGAATTCGAGTGTTCTATTTTAAATGGTTCTTGATTTGTTGTTTGCGGCAAAGGGAAAAGCTATCTCATTCTCAATAAACTTCCTACTGTTTCTCAATAAATAACTATTGCGTAGGATACTTTAATACAGAACAGACATTCAGTGCATCGAACGAGATTTCCGGGATTTACTATACTGCGACGCTCACGCCGAAGTCACACTATAAATCCTAACCCCAATATCGCTAAGTCACTACTCCTTAGTGCTTACGTACACCTACACAACCACAATATCACAATGCAACGCTACTATCCCTTAGTGTGTGCTTTAACCCTCAATCACAAAACAGCTAAACGACTTCACGTGAACACGTCACTTCACATACATCATCCAACGGAAAATCTCATAAAAATATTTTAGTACGGTTCGCCTAACATGGCGTGGCTATTAAACAGCACAATGCACCATTAATCAGAACTAGGAGAAACTAATCTCACACTTCAATGAATCGAAGTTTTTACTATACGTGGTGAGTCTACGCTCTGCCAAAAATCGGCGAAATAATCATAAGCCGACAATCTTCTCAAAATAGCTTTCAAAACGACTTGGAACTGCTTTGAACACATTTGAGTTCTATCCCATTGGAAACTACTTCATGGATTGTGCGTGTGAGTCTGTCTCATCACACGCCTGAGATTATCTCTCTCGAGGCTCACTACTCGAACGATATTGGAATACTAGTTGAATACTACCACTGAAATTCTCAAAGAACAAGCCAAGAACCATTCTCTACGTACAAACATACCACGCTAATTCTCTCTTTAACAATAAGTATTTCTTCTTTGCAATCGTTGACCAACGTTCGTACTGGCCAGCTGCTTCGTTGTTGTTATCTTTGCCACACGCCACGATTCAGCAGTCGGCTGGCGTAGAAAACTGTCTGACTTGACAAGAGACAGCTTTTCCCGACCATCAAGAGTCACATTTTAACTCAAAAATTAAAGAAAACTATATAAACAACACAATCTCTTCATTCTTCTGTTGTTGTTGTTGTGGTCTTCAGTCCTGAGACTGGTTTGATGCAGCTCTGCATGCTACTCTATCCTGTGCAAGCTTCTTCATCTCCCAGTATCTACTGCAGCCTACATCCTTCTGAATCTGCTTAGTGTATTGATCTCTTGGTCTCCCTCTACGATTTTTACCCTCCACACTGCCCTCCAATGCTAAATTTGTGATCCCTTGATGCCTCAAAACATGTCCTACCAATCGATCCCTTCTTCTAGTCAAGTTGTGCCATAAACTTCTCTTCTCCCCAATCCTATTCAGTACCTCCTCATTAGTTACGTGATCTACCCAACTTATCTTCAGCATTCTTCTGTAGCACCACATTTCTAAAGCTTCTATTCTCTTCTTGTCCAAACTGGTTATCGTCCATGTTTCACTTCCATACATGGCTACACTCCATACAAATACTTTCAGATACGACTTCCTGACACTTAAATCTATAGTCGATGTTAACAAATTTCTCTTCTTCAGAAACGATTTCCTTGCCATTGCCAGTCTACATTTTATATCCTCTCTACTTCGACCATCATCAGTTATTTTACTCCCTAAATAGCAAAACTCCTTTACTACTTTAAGTGTCTCATTTCCTAATCTAATCCCCTCAGCATCACCTGATTTAATTTGACTACATTCCATTATCCTCGTTTTGCTTTTGTTGATGTTCATCTTAAATCCTCCTTTCAAGACACTGTCCATTCCGTTGAACTGCTCTTCCAAGTCCGTTGCTGTCTCTGACAGAATTACAATGTCATCGGCGAACCTCAAACCTTTTATTTCTTCTCCATGGATTTTAATACCTACTCCGAATTTTTCTTTTGTTTCCTTTACTGCTTGCTCAATATACGGATTGAATAACATCGGGGAGAGGCTACAACCCTGTCTCACTCCTTTCCCAACCACTGCTTCCCTTTCATGCCCCGCGACTCTTATAACTGCCATCTGGTTTCTGTACAAATTGTAAATAGCCTTTCGCTCCCTGTATTTTACCCCTACCATCTTCAGAATTTGAAAGAGAGTACTCCAGTTAACGTTGTCAAAAGCTTTCTCTAAGTCTACAAATGCTAGAAATGTAGGTTAGTATTGCCTCACGTGTTCCAACATTTCTACGGAATCCCAACTGATCTTCCCCGAAGTCGGCTTCTACCAGTTTTTCCATTCGTCTGTAAAGAATTCGCGTTAGTATTTTGCAGCTGTGAGTTATTAAATTGATAGTTCGGTAATTTTCACATCTGTCAACACCTGCTTTTTTGGGATTCGAATTATTATATTCTTCTTGAAGTCTGTGGGTATTTCGCCTGTCTTATACATCTTGATCACCAGATGGTAGAGTTTTGTCATGACTGGCTCTGCCAAGGCCATCAGTAGTTCTAATGGAATGTTGTCTACTCCTGGGGCCTTGTTTAGACTCATGTCTTTCAGTGCTCTGTCAAACTCTTCACGCAGTATCTTATCTCCCATTTTATCTTCATCTACATCCTCTTCCATTTCCATAATATTGTCCTCAAGTACATCGCCCTTGTATAAACCCTCTATATACTCCTTCCACCTTTCTGCCTTCCCCTCTTTGCTTAGAACTGGGTTGCCATCTGAGCTCTTGATATTCATACAAGTGGTTCTCTTCTCTCCTAAGGTCTCTTTAATTTTCCTGTAGGCAGTATCTATCTTACCCCTAGTGAGACAAGCCTCTACATCCTTACATTTGTCCTCTAGCCATCCCTGCTTAGCCATTTTGCACTTCCTGTCGATCTCATTTTTGAGACGTTTGTACTCCTTTTTGCCTGCTTCATTTACTGCATTTTTATATTTTCTCCTTTCATCAATTAAATTCAATATTTCTTCTGTTACCCAAGGATTTCTATTAGCCCTCGTCTTTTCACCTACTTGATCCTCTGCTGCCTTCACTACTTCATCCCTCAGAGCTACCCATTCTTCTTCTACTGTATTTCTTTCCCCCATTCCTGTCAATAGTTCCCTTACGCTCTCCCTGAAACTCTGTACAACCTCTGGTTCTTTCAATTTAACCAGGTCCCATCTCCTTAAATTCCCGCCTTTTTGCCGTTTCTTCAGTTTCAATCTGCAGTTCATAACCAATAGATTGTGGTCAGAATCCACATCTGCCCCTGGAAATGTCTTACAATTTAAAACCTGGTTCCTAAATCTCTGTCTTACCATTATGTAATCTATCTGATACCTTTTAGTATCTCCAGGATTCTTCCAGGTATACAACCTTCTTTTATGATTCTTGAACCAAGTGTTAGCTATGATTAAGTTATGCTCTGTGCAAAATTCTACAAGGCGGCTTCCTCTTTCATTTCTTCCCCCCAATCCATATTCACCTACTATGTTTCCTTCTCTCCATTTTCCTACTGACGAAATCCAGTCACCCATGACTATTAAATTTTCGTTCCCTTCACTACCTGAATAATTTCTTTTATCTCGTCTTACATTTCATCTATTTCTTCATCATCTGCAGAGCTAGTTGGCATATAAACTTGTACTACTGTAGTAGGCATGGGCTTTGTGCCTATGTTGGCCACAATAATGCGTTCACTATGCTGTTTGTAGTAGCTAACCCGCACTCCTATTTTTTTATTCATTATTAAACCTACTCCTGCATTACCCCTGTTTGATTTTGTATTTATAGCCCTGTAATCACCTGACCAAAAGTCTTGTTCCTCCTGCCACCGAACTTCACTAATTCCCACTATATCTAACTTTAACCTATCCAGTTCCCTTTTTAAATTTTCTTACCTACCTGCCCGATTAAGGGATCTGACATTCCACGCTCCGGTCCGTAGAATGCCAGTTTTCTTTCTCCTGATAACGACGTCCTCTTGAGTAGTCCCCGCCCGGAGATCCGAATGGGGACTATTTTACCCCCGGAATATTTTACCCAAGAGGACGCCATCATCATTTAATCATACAGTAAAGCTGCATGTCCTCGGGAAAAATTGCGGCTGTAGTTTCCCCTTGCTTTCAGCCGTTCGCAGTACCAGCACAGCAAGGCCGTTTTGGTTAATGTTACAAGGCCAGATCAGTCAATCATCCAGACTGTTGCCCCTGCAACTACTGAAAAGGCTGCTGCTCCTCTTCAGGAACCACATGTTTGTCTGGCCTCTCAACAGATACCTCTCCGTTGTGGTTGCACCTACGGTACGGCCATCTGTATCGCTGAGGCACGCAAGCCTCCCCACCAACGGCAAGGTCCATGGTTCGTGGGGGGGTTCATTCTTCTAGCACACACAAATCGATAATAAGTTGAGGCGAATCAAACAAGTGATGAGCTTTTTTCGGGCTGAAGATGGTTTGGCGCATTACAGGCGGCAATTGTAATCGCTGAGTGCAGTCTCCCGGAACGTTTGTCTGCAGCGACGAAAATGGCCGGTGGTTCGGTTGGCTGATAAATTGACTCGCGTATATGGGCCTTTATGGAGAAGTGATTGCAAAAATTATTACCTGGAAGAAAAGAAATACAAGCGTATGGGGAATTAAATTTCACACGGAGTTTCTTTTTCACAAAAGTTGATCCAAGATGTCGAACGTGGCCAAGTAAATCTGTAAATGCTAATCCTTGACATTGTCAGTGGGATGATACGCGATTTGTTGATCTAAAACACGTGAGGCAGTATGGACATCGTAACAATATTTCATTAGTGAATAACGTTGTCTGTTTACGTAACCCATTACAATTATTCATTTTAGAACGGTTCAAATGGCTCTGAGCAGTATGGGACTTAACAGCTGAGGTCATCAGTCCCCTAGAACCTAACTAATCTAAGGACATCACACACATCAATGCCCGAGGCAGGATTCTAACCTGCGACCGTCATTTTAGAGCGATTTCGCTCTAATAATACTGGGATGTCTAATGATTATCACACACTGAACAATATTTTGGATTTATCTGAAGATGGCTCGTCAGTGAGCCGAAACCGGTAAACAACAAAAAAGAAATTACGATTGTGACGTAGGATTTTTATCCACACATATTTTAAAAATGGCAAAGTTGTAAAAAACGCTTTTTCTTATGTAAGTAAGTAATACAGCTCTGAACGACAAACGTGAAACGAGAAAGCAGCATCGCTTAAAACGGTCTACCGACTGCGTTTTTATAAGTATCAGCTGCTTCCTTACGTTCCAACACATATCCTAAAAACTGTTACAAATTGGGTTCTCTATAACTCGTTAACATTAACGTTCGCCGGCCGCGGTGGTCTCGCGGTTCTAGGCGCGCAGTCCGGAACCGTGCGACTGCTACGGTCGCAGGTTCGAATCCTGCCTCGGGCATGGATGTGTGTGATGTCCTTAGGTTAGTTAGGTTTAAGTTGTTCTAAGTTCTAGGGGACTGATGACCACAGCTGTTAAGTCCCATAGTGCTCAGAGCCAGCCATTAACGTTCGCATACTTGCTATTTCCTGTAAGTTTAGCCTGCGATGACTCAAAAACATACTTGTTATAAAAATTTAAAAGTGATAATTATTTTTCTAGGTATATCATTTTTAGAAAAAAATATATCGATTTTTGAAAAAAAAAATGCGTCTCGACAGTTTGCTGGGTGTTCTCAGCGGAAGGCTTCACACTAACGGTTTTAGGCTTACTTTCTTCGAACAACTTATGCTACTATATTATTTCTACGATTTTGTTAAGTGTAAGGATCAAAAAATTACGTCGAAGAACTTGACTTTAGTTGTACGCGTTTTTTGTGCCTCTCTCTGTTAAAGAACGAAAGTGCTGAGTTATTTCACAAATTTAGAGAAAAGAAAGTTTCTATGACCTTCTGGAGCCGAGATTTAATTTTCTTTTATTTTTATTTATCTATTTATTTTAATCTAGTGGATGCAATTAACATTTTACATCGATGCGCTTTGCGCTTTTTACCCATTTGATCCTCTGCTGCATTCACTATTTGATGAAATAGTGAAGGCAGCAGGGGGTCAAATGGGTAAAAAGGCGAAGGCTAATAGAAATCCTTGGGTAACAGAAGAGATACTGAATTTAGTTGATGAAAGGAGAAAACATAAAAATGTAGTAAATGAAGCAGACGAAAAGGAATACAAACATCTAAAAAATGGGGTCGACAGGAAGTGCAAAATGCTACCCATTCTTCTTCTACTGTATTTCTTTCCCCCGTTCTTGTCAATCGTTCCCTAATGCTCTTTCTGAAACTCTCTACAATCTCTGGTATTTTCAGTTTATGCAGGTCCCATTTCCTTAAATTCCCTGCTTTATGCAGATTCTTCAGTTTTAATCTACGGTTCATGACCAATAAATTGTGATCAGAGGCCACATCTGCCCTTGGAAATGTCTTACAAATTAAAACCTGCTTCCTAAGTCTCAGTCTTACCATTATATAATCTTTGAGACCTTCTAGAGTTTCCAGGCCTCTTCCACGTATACAACCTTGTTTCATGATTCTTAAAACCAAGTTCTAGCTATGATTAAGTTAATTTCTGTGCAAAATTTTACCAGACGGCTTCCTCGTTCATTCTTGTTCACAGACTAAGGATATTTTTATTCGCTGATGCCGTATGGAGTTATGTTGTCGAATAATTCCTCACTTTGGCAAAAATTATTCATGGCACAAAAGAAAGCAATCAGAATTGTGTGTCGGTCTGATACACATGCGTCATGTAGTCATCCCTTTAAGCGACTAAATACACAGATCACAGCCTAACAGTACATTCTTACACACATACGTCATGCAGACATCTCTTTAAGCAGCTGACAATACAACACACAACCTAACAGTACAATCAGTAACTTAGGAAATTTGTTATCAACAATCCATCTGAGTTTGGGAGTAACGTACGTATTCAAAAGTACTACACTAGAAAGAAAATTTATCTCATTACTTCTACTGATCAAGTTGCCAGCTTCAGTTAGTTAGGCGGTGACACAAGACGGAACATAGACAAAGAGGTAGAAAAGAAAACCACAAATTTCAACATAGGGGAAAGACGGGAAAGAGTCTGCACTTAATATTTAACCGATCATATGTATCATATGAGAAGGTTAAAACGACTTTTTCTTATAACAAATTATAGCTGTTTTTTTAGTAACTACATACATCTTTTACAGCTGGCTAACTTTAAAAAAAATCTTAAATGTCAACATATCTCAGACACTGCTTCGCACTCTTAGCCGTATCGTCTGGTAAGAGTATACGACATGTAGTCAAGGAGTACGCATTAACGTAAATCACAAGAAAATTTACCATGTCCTTCATAACGTGTGAGTTCTTCATGCCGCCACTGGGAGCAGTTATCACACTTAATACAGTCTCCTTGTGGGCCTCACCACACAGTGGGCAATTCAAAACATCAGGTCCCTCCTTGGACTAGACCTGGTTGTTCCTGAAGACGACGGCGCGGTTAAGTCCAGATTAGGCCTAAAGATTCTGCATTCTTCGGTACTGGTATTTTGTCCCTTCTTGGTTTTGTCTGGTTTAGCTTGCTTTTCTAACAATGATTTTTTGTACGGACACCCAAACAACATTTCGGATTTTTCTGCCATTTTCTTCTTTGTTGTGGGTCGATCATGTTTTGCTATTGGATAAATACTGGATAGACCTACACTTGTTCGTACATCAGCACCCTAAACTTCATTAGTGTCAATTTTTTGGTTTTTTCCTGATGACTGCACAGACAAATCGTCTTTCATTGAGGAGCAACGTTTGTCCATGGGCTCCTGCCGATCTCTTTTGCGTCCTGTTGAACTCCTTTGTCTTCTTCAACTGTTGGAAATTCGGGTCTCTCAGTGATTTATAATGGAGCAAAATCTTCTGCCGTGAAGACGTCCGGATTGAACGTGAACACCCCCGTTAACTAGAAGGATTTCTCAGCTGTCTGCATTGCGGCTATTCTAGAATATGCAGATCTAAACAAGAACTGACATTTGCCTGCGTGAAGGGCCTTCCTGCGTTAGTAACCGTTAGAAACGAAGAGGAAGGGCATGGGAGGTTGAGAGGACGCACGCAATCTTTCCCACTATCTTAACAGCGCAATCTTAACCAATGCGCCAGTTCAAAAAAATATCACAAACAGCAGTCTGTGATTGGCTCCGCAGTTTTTCATGCCGTGGTTTGTTCCTCACACAACGGTGATGCTTTTGGCAAATAATTTTATTTTCTAGTGCATAACTAGAGAGTTCTTATTGGTTATGACATAGAACATAAAGATTACACAATTTAGAATGAAAACTTACATTTAATTGCTCTAATCGATAAATATGGCGAGCTCGTCAAGATCACATACGACGGCGTCGCTTTAGGAGTTGATCAGAGTTGGTCAGTGTTGGTCAGTGTTGACAGTGTAGAGAAAATGCCAGTGCGAACTCTTACCACACGCCTACGCTTACGTGACCTTATTCTATATATGTTGAACTCTAAATACAACTTTGAAATGTAATTAGAAAATCCATAAAATTGCACCTGCAGAAACTATGGCTCTGTCTGTGCTACTTTATCGCAACGAGAGATAAAAATAACCTACAAGCAGGAGCAATAGGATTTTTAAGAAATGTCAGAGGCTGCTTAGGGAGGGACCACACAAAAAACTGTGATATCAGAGCAGAATTGGGAATTTATAATTTAAATGAGAAGATTGGAGAATGATGGGAAGAATGGAGGTGACACCTTAAACGGATGGACGAAGACACAACTCCTGTCGTTGTGAAGAAGTAAAAGTCCTAAGGAAGAAGACGTGTATGACGGCCGCGAAAGAGGTGGAGTTAATTTTATGAAGTCGGAACAGGCACATTGTATAAGCTTTGAACCGGAGAAGAAGAAGAAGAAGATCTTTTACTTAAAGTAGTTTTGGCGCAGTAAGGGGTGAAATATGCAACTATAAATCTCTTTGACTATCTAAGCATGGAAATACAACATGTAACACATAACAGAAGTGTTTTCAGATGCAGGCTAGAGATGTTTCTGCTTAACAACTCCTACATGTTAGAGGAATTCTTGAGTAGAAATAGTCATTTTTACACAAAAAACCTGTAAATGTAGCCACGTAATAATTTTTTCATCTTTTTTACACACACACACACACACACACACACACACATACACACATATCCTCTCAGTTCAAAAAGCTTCGAAAGTGCATTAATAAAAAAAGAGGAGAAAGTTAAGATGGTGGTTTTAATGCTTCAGGCTTTCCACATCATGTTCCCCTACTGGGGTACAACGCACGGAACGTTCGTACAACCATGTTAAAATGTCATAAATGTCCTTTTAGGGATGTTGCCGAAGTCATGTTTCACATTCACAACTGTTCGGTCTTCATGAATCATCAGAGATCCGATCTACACTGTGTCCTTTTGTAGTAGGTTAGTATGGATAACAAAAAGTATCGTTACTCGTGATGATATTTTCCAGTAAAGGAGAGTCTGCGTTTTCATTCCAGTCAAGTCGTGGCACGCGTCCACGTGTCGTTGTTTTTGTCCGGTAGTCAACGTGTGCACCCAAGAAGCTCTTCTTCGAAACAGTCTGGAGAATGCCTTGAAAACTTCATTTAGTCACGTTCAGTTCACTGCTCCATTGAGACTTGTGACACAAGTTCGCAACGGACTCGGTCGAATGCATATCTATTGTTTCTACGCCCTTTGTCAGAAAAGTTCCAGTGCAGGTTTTCTTTTTATTTCTGAGTTTGCAATCCTAAACACGAAGAAATGTTGTTTTCATGTCACCTGGTACGCGTGCGTCCTTGAAATGATCTTGGTTACGTTTCCGCACAAACCCACTAGGTGGCAGGGCTGTGCTTAGCAACACGCTGGGTTCTTGGTGCATTAGTCACGGTGACCCGATGGATGCTGATTGTGAGCAATGAGAGAAGATCAGCTTCTGTGTTAAGCTCAGGAAAACGCGTAGTGAAACGTGGACAATGCGTATGCAGCGGAGGCACTTTCAAGATATGTTTTCGTGTGGCACAAAAGGTTCCGTCAAGGCAGAGAGTCAGTGCAAGACGATCCCAGAGCCGGGCGCCCGTTTACAGCACATACCGAGTTACTGCGGACAGGGTTATTCTCGTCAGAGTGGACAGCAAACCAACATCGACAACAATGATTCAATTATACATGCCAACGTCGGAAGCAGAAGATGAAGATAGAGAAAGTATATGAGGATATTGAACGGCGAATTCAGTACTTGAAGGGAAATGAAAACTGGATAGTCACTGGCGATTGGAATGCTTTTTAGGGGAAGGAGTAGAAGAAAGGTTTAAGGGAGAATGAGAAAGGAGATAGACTAATTGACTTGTGCAATAAATTCAGCTAGTAACAGCGAATACTACTCTGTTCAAGAATTAAAAGAAGAGGAGGTATACTGTGATATGGCTGGGAGACACAGTAAGATATCAGTAAGTCATCAAGTAATGGTTCAAATGGCTCAAAACACTACGGGACTTACCATCTGTTATCAGTCCCGTAGACTTAGAACTACTTAAACCTAACAAACCTAAAGGCATCACACACGTCCATGACCGAGGCAGGATTCGAACCTGCGACCGTAGCAACAGCGCGTTTTCAGACAAACTCCTAGAACCGCTCGGCCACAGCGGCCGGCTAAGTAATGGTCAGGCAGAAATTCCTAAATCAGATATTGGATTGTAAAGCTTACCTAGTGTCAGATACAAAGGTCTACTATTGTGTGCACAGTAGATTTTCTTGTACATTTTAATGGCCATTTATCACCATTAGAAGATATTGATGTTCTTCCACTTTCTTCACTTGTTAAACTTTACTTTTGTGTCTTGCATAGTATACTGTATAATTATTTGTGTATATAGATGTTTTCTGATCACACAGATTATTGTAATCTACAAAAATATTTATGTTTTGTGTATAAGCTTCATCCTACATTTTCATGCAGTGCTCTTTTACACCTTCACATATCTTCTGGGAATAAGGTCATATTCTACTCTTTAAAATTTTTTTTTTTACATTAAATAATGTCTTCGTTGGTGCTAAGTGATGCAACGTTTTGTCTTCAATTTTATTCCCATACTAGCATCAGGATTAATGATATCAGACATTAAAGCATATCTTCAATGACATTAAGTGATGCAATATTTACCTAAAATGTACAAAACTCGTAAAATAGTGTTTGCGCTCACTCCCTCTGCACAGTCAGTCTTCATATGTAAAATACAAATCAGAACATTTTCTTGTACATTTGGTAACCTGAGATCCTAACACTTGTAATATTATTTGTACCTGTGGCCTGTTGTACTAACGAATGAGCCCGCTGCACGAGTGGTGAATAAGATCCTTGACATTGTGTTTATCTGTGGTTTGCTTTCTCTTCTGTCAGCTGTGCACAGCTGGGGCGTTCTTATTTAAGGCATAATATCGAGCAGTCGAATTTTTAGAGGAGGAGATTTGATATTTGTGAATCTGAGAGAAATTATCTGAAATACTTTATTACGGAGACGAAAACTTGTTTTTAAGCATATGATATTGATTCTATAGACGGAGAATATTTTTTGGTGGAATTTTTCAAGGTAATCAATGTATGGGCAAGAACAAAATGTTTGTTTGTCCGAACTATTAATTGAAGGAAATCTTTTTCCCCAGTTAGGTAACAACGTTCATCATTAGTGTTAATTTGATCTCTCTTCATTACGTGACAAATAACGCAACTGGTTGGAATGTCTGCAACTTTTGTATTGAGCGAATTTCGTAATTTTTGGGGGCCCCTTATGCTTTTTTGACAATAATCAAAGTTTAAGTTTTCAAGAACGACTTTCTTTAAAATAAAACCTCCATCCTCCATCCATCATCCCATTAAGCCACAGATTGTTTCTCACAAACAAGAAAATAAATTTTCTAGTGAGAAATTGATTTTCTTTAGCTGTCGCATTTCCTGATTTCTATTCACTTTCGACAACGTCAGTACACCAGACACAAAACAATAAGCTTCGCAAAAAGGAAGTTACATTTATTTCAGAGCAGATCTCACTTTGTATTATTATGAGCAAACATTTCATAGTCAGAATTATCAGGTGTTGTGGTAAGCAAGCAGATCAATTTACAGTGTACTGTGTAGGTAAGCTCAAACAGTTGTTTTTCTTCTAAGTAGAGCAGTATTTTATTTTTATAGACATTTCAAGTCAGAAACTGCACTTCATGTCATGCAACTTTCGTAATGTACTTCAGTAATGAGCTTCATGTAAATAATCTTACTTTAGCATTTAATTAGATTAGTTTTCATTTTTTCAAATTTAGTATTTCACTAAGTTTAAAGCTTTTTTCACAGCGCTGTTCACATTAGCAACACAGGGCCAACCAGCAGTCAGTTTCTTTCAGCAGCTGAACAGGATATTTAAAGTACACGTTACACGACGAGAAAGTTTTTGAGAAAGGATGTTCGGTATTTTCATTTATAGATAAATTTTTATTGAAAGCTTACACATGTCACTTATACACCCACATGTATACAAATGTGTTAAACGTGGATAGGACAGGTGGTCGGTCGTGGCCTTGTGGCAAGATCCCTCGCGGCGTTTACCTGAAATTATTTGGAAAAATCACTTAAAACGTAAACAACAATTGTGAGATAGGACATGATCCTCCACGCTCCAGAATCTCATGTTTTTCTTAGTGTAGATGTTTTTACTCATACATTCTTTGAACTTGTTAGCATGGTACCTTCAAAAATAATTATATACTATTCATTGCGTCTCCAACATGTGCTGCAGAACGCACCATATACAACATTGTTGCTGGCGACTTTGAAGGCACAGTCATGCGGCACCGACTCTTCTATGTTCCAATGTCTTACTTTCTGCCTGTCTGCAAATTGACACGTCGATATCTACGGTGACACGATAGTGTGTTCTACAGATGTTGGGTTTCTTTTTTTTCTGTAAAATGCGTTACGTTGCGAACACACATTATCTGACACGGCATTCTCTTTCGTTGTCCATGATCATGCAAAGAACTATTATTGCCACAATGTTTTTTTTTTTGTGGCTGAGCAATAAATAGACTGGTTGATAAATTTGTGTATGCAGTAAGAATACAAAATTGTTTCGTTGTACTGCTACTTTAAAAAAAGTGCTTAGTTAAGTTAAGCCTACTGATATTTTAGGTAACTCAGTCTCGTGAGTGATTAAGTTAGGTACTAAATTAATTACTGCAGACAAATGAGCCTGCAATTTTCAATAGTTTACACAATATTTTGGTAGGAGCACAACCTGTGTGTCAATTAGACACTCTGCACAAGTTCTTGAACTACGACTTATCTTTGTTAATGGAGGTAGTATGCTGTCTACCTATACTTACAGAAAGTCATTTGGCCTGTCAGCTTTGTCTTAGTAACTTAATGCTCTGCTGTGAGAAAAAAGCTCTGCGGAGCATATGTGATTCACTATGCGTGATACTCCTGCCTTAAGGAAAATTTTATTGCAGCTCTTCTGCAATACCAAAAGTACTTGACATTTACAACATTTGATAGTGTCTGAATCTTTAGTTGATCTACTTCCATCTTTGATGCGTGTGTTACTATACTTGTCTGCCATTTCCAGTTATTTCTCGTATGAACACCCATATCATATTAATTTAAAGCATTACATATTTTACCATTAAATGATTTTTTTCCTTCAGCAAGCAGTACTCTCTCGTATTGGATAATTTAGGCATTGAATTATTGTGTTTATGGGTGAAACTGACATGTTTAGATATTTTACCTGTGCTGTATCTTCAGATCCGTGACTAATTCATATAGATAGATAGATAGATAGATAGAGAAGTAGGTAGATAACCAGGAGTAATGGTCACTACGACTAACGATCATTACAAAAAAACAAAAAAAACCTTCATATGGACATATGCCCTATCTCGATTTAAAATGTTCCATCCGAGATAGAACGCATTTAATGTACGTAATTATCTATTTTCCGTATTATTTAATACACTGTGAAGTCTTGTTCGGCTGTACAACAGCTAGTAAACATTATAACGTGCGTTTTACGAAGCATCACTTGAAATAATTTTAAGAGATTCTCCAGTATGCGTTTTCGTACTCATTACAGCACCGATGACATTCTTCGATAGCAGCAGGGGCACTACCATCACGGAAGTCGTAAACCTAAACCATATATGCATATTCTTCAGTACTTCAGGTGTGTGTCACTTTGAACAGTAGGTGTACGAGCACAGTTAACCACTGTTTGTCTTCCATACACTCAATTCCTCGCACTACTGCACACCATGGACAGCTAAGCGTTTAGTGTGTTAGCGTTATTACAGACTGACATCAGGGCAAAGAGGTTAAATGGAAAAAAGTAGTTCGGGCTAGAATGAAACGTTGAAGAGGTTGGATGTGAAATACGCTACGTGGGCGGCATCAGCTCAAACACGAATAGACGTTAAATGTATTCTTACTCTTAAAGCATTCGGAACAGGGAATATGTCCATATGAAGTTTTTTTGCTTCAGAGGAGCATTCCACTCATTTTCCTGAATACTGACCATTACTCCTGTGACGCCCTCAATAAATATGCCAACGTGTAAGCAGTCGAAGCCGTGGAAAATGGGTTGCCTAGAGTGATATGTGTCGCAGTGAAACATGCGTTCCAGTGAAACATGTTTTGTTCAGGTACTGTGTGTAACTGTTCAAGAGGAAGCACGAAATGTTTTTAATGTAAACAACGTACACACATTGCATAACCGACTGTACCACCTGAGTATTTCACAATATTCTTGGTAGCAGTATCGATTTTGAACATATGAATTACATGCAATACTTCTGTTTATCTGTGAAGATTATCCATCAAGGAGATTACACCCTAACGGAAAAAAGGAATTACCAAGAAACAATTATCCGAATGGGGTAGAAATCTGTAGATGATATACATGTGCAGAAAAACAAATGATTACAATTTCAGAAAAACTGCATGATTTATTCAAGAGAAAGCGTTTCACATATTGAGCAAGTCAATAACGCTCTCATCCCTTATGGAAGCAGATATTCGGCTTGGCACTGATTGATGGAGCTGTTGGATGTCGTCCTGAGGGATACAGTGCCCAGTTCTGTCCAACTGGTGCGTTAAAGCGTCAAACGCCCGAGCTAATTGGAGGGCTCTCGTCATAATGCGCCAAACGTTCTCAATTGGGGAGAGATCCGGCGACCTTGCTAGCCAAGGTAGGGTTGGCAAGCACAAAGACAGGCTCTACAAAATTTCACCTCATGCAGGCGGGCATTATGTTATTCAAATTTAAGCTCAGTATGACTTGCCATTAAGAGCAACAAAACATGCCGTAGAAAATTGTCAACGTACCGTTCTATATTAAGGGCGCCGTGGATGTTAACCAAAGGGGTCCTGGTACAAAATAAAATGAAATGCCCAGATCATCACTCTTGGTTGTCGGGCCCTGTTACGTTGGCATCCCACCTCTGTCCGGGCGTCTCCAGACATATCTTGGGCTGGTCATCGGGGATCACCACTGAAGACAGGTCTGCTCCAACCAACGACACTGACTGGATTTTGAGTTTAAACTGTGACCGAATTAATTGAAGTCCGTGTGGCATTTTATACAAATTGTGACAGAAAACTGAACGCCCGAAAAAGAACGGATATTAATAGCATTAGAGCGAACATTCTTGTCGCTGACAATGTTTTGTAATCCTTCTGGCAAATGGTTCGGTTAGCTAGCCCAAGTTTTCGTGAGAGTGTCGAAACTGTGCCTTTAGACCAGAATGGTGTTCTGCATAAAAGAAGTAGCAATATACCTATATTTATAGTCCAAAAATTACATCGTTCAATAGCTCAGTTAACCTGATACCAGAAAGCATTTGATGCAACCTGTAGAGAGGTGTCGTGCGGCTAGTTTCTCGCTACATCTTTCTCTAGCCGACGACCATTCCTCAGTTTCTAACAGCTCAGGTCTGGTCCGGTCCGGACTGCAGAAGTAAAGTTCACCGAAAGGTCAGTGGACATTATCTGTAGAACAATAATAAGCAGTACCCTTGCAAACTGACGATATTGGGTGCAACAAATAAAGTTAAGTCATCTGAAGATGGGCGTCTTGGTCCTAAACGGATGATGACATGAAATATTGTTACTTTGAAACTATATTGGTGCGTAGCTGCGCTCTTCATCTACAGTCTAAGTATTCCTTAGCTGCTACCGCTGAATTGGCACCTTTTGGAAATATCAAAAATAACTCTGAACAGGTGTACTGATGTGATGCAATATCCGCCGCGTGGTGGACAACGTTTCTGTAGTCGAAGATCCAAAACGTGTATACAAATTACAAAACGAAAGGTGCTTCAGAGCTCAAAATACAGTCGAGAAGAGCCTCACACAGGCAAAGATTTAATTTTTTTGCGTTGGCTGAAGGTAAGCAAAAACCAAAAACATGATTTCACATGAATAAAGTTACACAAAATGCAGTTAGTTTCTGTATTCCCGCAAGTGACAATTATGTTTGAATATTATATTCTAGTAAGAACTGGACTACACTCTCTAGAATACCGCTGCACAAGCAAATTCAAATGTAAGCATAAAGCTACTGCGAATCACACTAATGGTAACAAGTAGGGCCTGAAGAACACCCCAAATTTGTATTTTTAGTGTCTCCTAAAGAACCTGTTGATAAGTGGCACGCTCAGAAATAGTGAACTATTTTCTGCTTTGACTCTGGGCTACCAACAGGGGCAACCCTTAACCTGTTATATAGAGCCACATACGACTAACTTTACTATTAATAGACTGCATACCATAATGAAAGATTAATAATCCTGTGTAAATTACTGTGGTTTTTCTCTTGACAATCTATTTCTGGTAACTGATGACTGTGTTCTCCAAGGCAACAGTTCGATCTTCTGCGTAACTGTTTTAAAAGTCTATAAACTTGTTCGTGGCAATTAAGATACTGGACTCTAACTCTACCTGTCTGGAAAAACGGCCCAATCTCCTTAGCAATGACAGCTAGCATTTCGCCATATCCACCCACCCCGTACACTCTCACGATCCTGGACCATCAACATTCCGTCTTCAGTCATGCTGAGGTGCAGGCCTGGCTATTGAATCTCCGCTTCTTGCCACTCCCAACTCGCACCAGTTCAATGTGCTCCCAGTCAGCAGTCATAGTAATGCTTCTGATCCACTTTTACTCGTTGTTGAACACTGTCAAAGTATGGTCGATCATGGCACAGGAACAGTTTGACGATGAACACATCTTTATACTAGGTAAGCAGGTTATTATGTTTAGTCTTCACCTAAGCCAAACACCTTGTACCTGTCCAAGGGTGTAGATTCTCTGAAAGAGGGTAATAGGAAAAATGACCTTGAAGTATTACTCGGTTCTTTCAATTTGACACCCATTATTGATTTTCCTACACGGGTGGTAAAGGATAGTAGCTCACAGATAGATAACTTCTTTATAGACCAAGATAAGTTTAACCAGATAAATGCTCAGCCTGTTGAGAATGGTCTTTCTGATCATGGTGCACAGCTAGTTACAATATATGACATAGCTCCATTCAGCAGTACTAAACAGTCATCCGAAGTAGTACGTTCAGTCAACGATTTAACAATTGCAAATTTCAGGGAAAGCCTACAGCAGTTAGACTGGCATGAAGTGTACCGTGAACCTGATGCCAATTTAGAATATAATTTATTTCACGACACTTTTGTAAATGCATTTGGAAACTGCTTCCCCAAGAAAATAGTTAAATATACTCGTAAGAAACCATGTAACAAACCATGGCTGACTAAGGGTATAAAAATATCTTGTAACCGGAAAAGGGAAATGTATCTGACAGCAAGAAAGAGTAGTGACCCAGAAACCATCAAACATTATAAAAACTACTGTGCTATATTACGAAAAGTTATTAAAAAATCCAGAAGTATATCATGTCTGAAATCAACAACTCTGATAATAAAATTAAAACAATTTGGAATATTATTAGAAGAGAAACATGTCAACCAAGAGCACAAGAAGACAGTATTACCATCAAATTGAATGAAAACTTTACAAACAAAGTCAGAAGTTGAAAATATTTTTAATAATCATTTTCTAAATGTTGTGGATATAGTAGGATCCAGGTGTTCATTAGAAGATGCTAGGCAGTTAATGGAAGAGGCCATACCTTCGCAATTTGATACAATTGAAATCTCACCCACTTCTCCCTCTGAAATTAGGAAAATAATAAACTTGCTTAAAAGCAAAAACTCACGTGGAATTGATGGCATTTCCAGCAAAATACTAAAAGCTTGTTCTCAACAGATAAGTTTCTCAGCCACCTGTGTAATAGCTCTCTGGAACAGGGCATTTTCCCTGATAGACTGAAATATTCTATTGTTATACCTTTGCATAAAAAAGGGGAGAGATCTGATGTCAACAATTACTGTCCAATCTCTCTTCTAACAGCTTTATCCAAAATTTTTGAGAAAGTAATGTATTTAAGAGTAGCTTCACATATCTGTAAAAATAAAGTACTAACAAAATGTCAGTTTGGTTTCCAGAAAGGTTTTTCAATAGAAAATGCCATATATGCTTTCACCAATCAAATTTTGAATGATCTGAATAACCGAACACCACCCATTGGGATTTTTTGTGATCTCTCAAAGGCTTTTGATTGTGTAAATCATGAAATTCTGCTAGACAAGCTCATGTATTGTGGCATGAGTGGGACAGTGCACAAATGGTTTAATTCGTACCTATCTGGAAGAGTGCAGAAAGTTGAAATAAGTAGTTCTCATAATATGCAAAGATCAGCACATTCCTCAAACTGGGGAACTATGAAGAATGGGGTTTCACAAGGGTTGATCTTGGGTCCTTTGTTGTTCTTAATATATATTAATGACTTGCCATTCTATATTCATGAAGAGGCAAAGTTATTTCTCTTTGCTGATGATACAAGTATGGTAATAACACCTAACAAACAAGAATTAACTGATGAAATTGCCAATAATGCCTTTCAGAAAATTACTAAGTGGTTCCTTGTAAACAGACTCTCACTGAATTTTGATAAGACACAGTACATACAGTTCCATACAGTAACTGGTATGATGCCATTAATAAATGTAGACCTTAATCAGAAGCAAATAGCTAAGGTAGAATATTCCAAATTTTTAGGTGTGTCCATTGATGAGAGATTAAATTGGAAGAAACACATTGATGATCTGCTGAAACGTTTGAGTTCAGCTACTTATGCGATAAGGGTCATTGCAAATTTTGGTGAAACATCTTAGCAAATTATCTTACTACGCCTATTTTCACTCATTGCTTCATCACTGATGAATAAAGCATTTATTGCACAAAAGCGTGTAATCAGAATAATAGCTGAAGTCCACCCAAGATCATCCTGAAGACATTTGAGGATCTAGGGATATTCACATTAACTTCTCAGTATATATACTTTCTTATGAAATTTGTTATTAACAACGAAACCCAATTCAAAAGTAATAGCAGTGTGCATAACTACAATACTAGGAGTAAGGATGATCTTCACTACTCAAGATTAAATCTAACTTTGGCACAGAAAGGGGGTGAATTATACTGCCACTAAAGTCTTTGGTCACTTACCAAGTAGTATCAAAACTCTGACAGATAACCACCAAATATTTAAGAAGAAATTAAAAGAATTTCTGAATGACAACTCCTACTCCATAGAGGAATTTTTAGATATAAATTAAGAAAAAAGAAAAACCGAACAAAGAAATTATAAAAAATAAAAAATAAAATAAAAAAGTAGTTATATTAACTTAATTATGTTGTTAAATTAACTTAATTATGTCATGTATTGGAAAATTTGACTCGTTCCACATCATTACGAAATATCGTATTCATGATCCATGGAACTAGTATTAATGTAATCTAATCTAACCTTCTGAAGAGTGTAGGATTCCTTCTCTGTAACAAACAAAAATAGACAGTAATATTTTAAGATATGCTTATTTTTAATTGATGATGGTGAATTCAGCTAAGTGGAGATGCCGGCCCACCTCAGGGGCGTGGGGGTAACTGACATGGCCACTGCAAAGTTAAGGGATGTGGGAGTGGTAATGTTGTATCGCTTGTCTTCCATTACCGAGAACTCAGGGGGCATGAGCGACTCGTACCGATCAGCTACTATTGCGTAAATTTTGACATGGATGTAACACGGGTCCCTCAGTGCTCATTATAGAGACAGTCGTCTACGAATGAGCTACTTTTTTGTGCAAATAACATTAAATAAATTACTGCTGTTGTAATACAATGAAGTAGGATACGGAAGTACTAATGAATAACGAGATACAGTTGTTCTCTAAGGCCATAGATACAGCAATAAGGAGTAGCTCAGTGGGCAGTACAGTTGAAGAGGAATGGACATCTCTACAAAAGTGCCATCACAGAAGCTCGGGGGGAAAAAAAGCATAGGTACAAGGAAGGTAATTGCAAAGAAAGCATGGGCAACGGAATAAATACTTCAACTGAAAGAAGAAAGTAGAAAAATGTTCAGAGAAATTCAGCAATAGAGAAATACAAGTCGCTGAGGAACGAAAGAAATAGGAAATGCAGGGAAGCTAAAATGAAACGGCTACGTAAAAAATGTGAAGATATTGCAAGAAATGATTGTCAGGAAGACTGACTCAGCATATACGAAAGTCAAAATAACATTCGCTGAAATTAAAAGCAAGGGTGGTAAAATTAACAGCGCAACGGGAATTCCACTGTTAAATCCAGAAGAGAGAGCGGATAGGTGGAATGAATACACTGAAGGCCACTATGAGGGAGAAAGTATGTCTGACATGATAGAAGAAAAAACAGGAGTCAATTTAAAACAGATAGGGGGGCCAGTATTAGAATCAGAATTTAAAAGAGCTTTGGAGGACTGCAGATCAAATAAGGCAGAAGGGATAGATAACATTACATCGGGAGTTTTAAAATAATTGGGGGAAGTGACAAAAAAAATAAGACTATTCACTTTGGTCTATAGAATGTATGAATCTGGCAATATACCGTCTGACTTTTGGAAAAATCATCCACATAATTCCGAAGACTGCAGGAACTAACTAGTTCGCACAACCAGCTAAATAGCTCATGCATCCAGGCTGCTGACAAGAATAATATACAGAAGAATGGAAAATAATATTTAGGATATGTTAGATGAAGATCATTTTGGCTTTAGGAAACGCAATTCTGACGTTCTGGTTCATAATAGAAGCAAGACTGAAGAAAAATCAAGACACGTTCATAGGATTTGTTGACATAGAAAAAGCGTTCGGCATTGTAAAATGGGACAAAACGTTCGAAATTCTGAGAAAAAACGTAGTAAGCTATAGGGAGATACGGGTGATATACAATATGTTCAAGAACCAAGAAGTAACAGTAAGAGCGGACGAACAAGAACGAAGCGATCGGATCAAATAGTGTGAAGACAGGGATGTAGAAGTCCAACTTCTGTGATTGCATTTTTTTTTAGAGATGTCCCTTCATCTTCAACTGAATTGCCTACTGAACTGTTGGTTATCGCATTATCTGTAGTCAGAGAACTTCAAGCATGTCTTTTCATTCCATAGTATTTCCGTATCACACTGTTTTGTGCAGTGATTCTTCCTGACCAGTCTCAAACTTCAGCCATTCTTCATCACTTCCACTGTGATTTGGGTCTATATCTGCTCCTGGGTACACCTTACAATACAATAGCTGATTTCGGAATTTCTCCCTGACCATAATGTAATCTACGACTAACTGAAATCTTCCTGTGTCTCCCAGTTGTTTCCAAGTATACGACATATTGTAATTCTTGACTAGAGTATTCGCTATTACTAGTTGAAATTATTGCAAAACTCAGTCTTTCTCCTCTCTCGATCTGTTACCAAGCCGCTATTCTAAAAAAAAAAAAAAAAAAAAAAAGAAAAAAAAAAAGATCATGCAAGAACAGGGCCAACGACGATTGAAGAGAATCGTTCGACGTGACAGGAGCATCCTTTCCTCAAATTGCTGCAGATTTCAGTGCTGGCCATCAAGAAGTGTCAGCATGCGAACCGTTCAGCGAAACATCATCGATATGGCTTTTGGAGCCGAAGGCCCACTTATGTACTCTTGATGACTGCACGACAGAAAGCTTTATGCCTCGCCTGAACACTGACATTGGACTATTGATGACTGGAAACATGTTTCTTGATTGGAAGAGTCTCATTTCAAATTATATCGAGTGTATTGAGGTGTACTGGTATGAAGACAACTGTATGAATCCATCGACCCTGCATGTCAGCAGGGGACTGTTCAAGCTGGTGGAGGCTCTCTAATGGGCCAGTCCTGCACGATTCATGGTGTCAATACAGTCCATCACTACTTCAGACATACCACGACATGTTGCGGTACTCTTGCGTGCCCATGGGGCGCGTATATGATATTAGGTATGTGTACCAGTTTCTTTGGCTCTTCAGTGTATGTTCATTCAGTGTCATTAGCTATATAAAGTCATTAAAAGAACATAGTCCAACAGGATATTATGTATTTCACGTGTGTAGTTCGATTCTTACTTTAATATGACAGGATTATTATTGCTATAGTAATAATAGTATATGCTAACAACATGCGTAATTTTTAGAGGTAGTGTGCAAGCTGTGAAGCATCAAGTCACTGTCTGCCTTTTGAGGGTTTTATAACATAGTTACTGAGAAATGCTCTCAGGTTATCAGATTTAATTTTTTTCCCAGTACAGTCTTATGCATCTGAAGACCATCATATTATACACGGAACTAAAAAGGTTTTAGTTAAATTGCTGCAAGAATATGCACTTGTCCTTGGCTACATTTCTGATCAACATATCAATTTTGCTACAGGTAGTAATGATCCCACTGGTGGCTGCTAATAAGCAACAGATAGTGCCTGTCACAGTATTTCTGTATCTACTGGGCCCGAGGTAGTCACTGATGGGATGACTGCAGGTTTGCTGTGCCAAGGCTGTTGAACAGCAACAGGTGATAAATCTGAATAGCTAACTAGAGCACACCTAGGTGATGTGGTTCTTCGTCGTTATGCCACAACTGTCGATCACAGAAATGTAGTGCCTGGTGATCCCGTGTCTGGACGGCTGACAGTGGCACAGCTAGTCACTGGTGGGGCGGCTCCAGCAGAGGCACAGCGAGAGCAGCCTCTCCATGGAGAAGCCACTGTGTGCCTGTCGCTGTGGTGAGGGCGGCGGAGACGGTGGCGGCGTCAGTGATGGCGTCGCAGCTGTAACTGCAGCTGCTGTCCTGCGGCGGCGCAGCGGCCGCCGAGGCCTCGGGGAGCGCCCAGACCGCAGGCGGCGCACTGCCTCGCTAAGGGCCCGGGCGCGCAGCGCGCACTCGCCGAGCCGTGTGCGCCCGTGCAGCAGCTCCACCCCAGCGGCGGCCACGTTGCGCTGCAGCTGTGCGTTCAGGAGCAGCAGCTGCACTGCCAGCTGCTGGCCCTCCACGAGCGGCAGCTCCGCCGCCGAAGTCCCCAGCTGCAGGCGCTGCGAGTGTGACATCAGCAGCCTGCACAACAGTCCGTACTGCCGCCACAGCTCGCGGAGGACGTCACGTGCTGAAGACGACGCATCAATCGTTGAGGCTGGGGCCACCTGCAGACAAATGCATTTCACTATTGATAATTTAAATGGCGATACATAGGAATAAACCCGTCCGGTTGGCCATGCAGTCTAACGCGGGAAGGAACGCCTGGTCCCCGGTACGAATCCACCTGGCGGATTTGTGTCAAAGTCCGGTGAACTGACCAGTCTGTGGATGGTTTTTAGGCGGTTTTCCAGCTGCCTCAGCGAATGTGGGCTGGTTCTCCTTATTCCGCCTCAGTTACACTATGTCATTGATTGCTGCACAAACAAGTTCTCCATGTACACATACACCACCATTACTCTATCACGTGAACATAGGGGTTACACTTGTCTGGTGTGAGACGTTCCCTGGGAGGGTCTGCTGGGGGCCGAACCACACAATAACCCTAGGTTCGGTGTGGGGAGGTCGAGGGGTGAAGTGGACTGTGGTAGTCGTCGTGGGGTTGTGGACCACAGTGGCTGAGGCGGGGATGGAGCCTCTCCATCGTTTCTAGGTCCCCGGTTAACATACAATACAATACATAGGAAAAAAGTGAAACTTCTGTATAATGGCTTGTCAATATGTGAGTCATATTCAATTGGCCAATAACCAACTTACTAACACCAAACACAAAGAAAACAAGCGGTGTGAATGAATTGTATCAGGTATGTAAATAAGTGTCAGGAAGTTTTTTCTGAAAGTATTTGTATTGAGTGTGGGCATGTATGGAAGCAAAACATATATGAGAAATAGTTTAGACAAGAAGAGATTAGAAGCTTTCGAAATGTGGTGCTACAGAAGAATGCTGAAGATTAGTTGGCTAGATCATGTAACCAATAAGGAGGTGCTGAATGGAATTGGGAAGAGACGACTTTGTGGCACAATCTGATTAAAAGAAGGGATCGCTTGGTAGGCCATGTTCTGAGGCATGAAGGTATCACCAGTTTAGTATTGGAAGCATGGAGGGTGCAAATGGTAGAGGGACACCAACAGATCAATACAGTAAACAGATTCAGAAGGATGTAGGTTCCAGTAGGTACTTGGAGATGAAGAAGCTTGCACTTGATACTGTAGTATGTAGAGCTGCATCAAACCAGTCCCTGGACTGAAGACCACAGCCCCAACAGCAACAACGACGAGAAATGAATTTGAAGAAATGGGGGGAGGGAAGAGTAATAGATGTGATAACTTCATATATTGGGCAGAGACACAAATTTGTGTGTGTGTGTGTGTGTGTGTGTGTGTGTGTGTGTGTGTGTGTGTGTGTGTGTGTGTGTGTGTATTTTGGACACAACCAAAAGAACAGACACCACATTTTTAAATATGTGTGCCTTGACTGCAATTAATGGTCATTGGGTGCAGATGCACTTTTGTCTCAACATCTTGCAGGAGTCAGTGTGAGACTACGAGAAATTTTTGGTAGTGGATGGTGGTGCTTTTATGTTTTGGGTTGGATGGGAAGCATGCTCAATAGTGGAATGGTTAGGGTTGTAACGGGACATCCTTCTCTAGCATTGCTTTTCCTCAACAGCAGTTGTTACCAGTATTATTTTATGAATTTTGGACTGGTCAGTATTATCTCAGTTGCTTTTCTGAAAACACTCATTTTTATACACAGTATGTTATATTTCAAACTAAAATATAGAGAAGGAATTACTATATGAAGTGTTTTAGTTTCGATGTTATAATCGATAAGTGCTAGTTCTGATTGTACGGTTGAACTGTGAGCACCTCATGTGATATTTTCTGCGTCAAGAATCAGACCCATAGGCTAGAAGAACTGGAGCCATCTCAACATGGCAAGCTAAGTAAACTTTAAAGTTAATTAGAATCTTCTCTCCTCTCAAAACCTTCATATAGACTTTGCTTATTCATTACTATGAAAGGGCATTGTTTAATGTGAACAATAGCTGGAAAAAGGAAGGATGGTGGTAACTGTTCACATAAAGCAGGTTTAAGTACCAGACTGGCACAAATTTTTTAACTGATTTTTTCAGTACCGAATTGCAGCTACTTTCGGATTTCCAGTTTCGTCACGAAGTTTTTGGATCCGAATTTGACTACCATTTGAAGCAGAATGAATACATAAAGATAACATCAGCAAACTTTAGATCAGTGTATAAGCACACACTTGCCACTATGTTCTATTGAGATCGGCACAGGGTTCATTTTGGAACTTCTGAGTTAAGCGACTGCTTAGATAAAACACAGTGAACTTTACTGGCACAAAAATTGTGATTTTGTTCTTCGTACAACATCCTGCTAGGTCATAAAAGCAGCTAACTTGAAAAAAATGGTTCAAATGGCTCTGAGCACTATGGGACTTCACATCTCAGGTCATCAGTCCCCTAGAACTTAGAACTACTTAAACCTAACTAACCTAAGGACATCACATACATCCATGCCCGAGGCAGGATTCGAATCTGCGACCGTAGCAGTCCTGTGGTTCCAGACTGAAGCGCCTAGAACCGCACGGCCACCGCGGCCGGCAGCTAACTGGAAATGAGTATCTTTATGTATTTTTCGTTGCCCAGAAATTTTCATTTGCTATGTCACAATTATATTCTACCAGTTATTATTGTTGTTTGTGTTAAATGTACTTCAATAAGGCCTCAAGAGATGGAAACTGTATGTGAAAGTAGTTTTTTGTGGAGACATCCAAAGATGCATGATTCGTGCTTGGATGGGTGTTACTTTACATAGGGTGTTAAACGCAAGAAGAAGCGGTAAACAAGTTAAGAAGGAAATCAAGAACTTTATTGGACAAATAGACAAAGTGATAGCTTGTGATGAGAGAAGTTTTTGAAGATGACAGGTGACTCAACACACACATTCATATGGCCTGACTTTGAGCAATCAATTACCAAGATATTGTAGGCCTACTCGATGACCTTGTGTATTAAAAGTTGTGTTTCTGAAGTGCAAAGAACACCTGCAATCACTTATGTAGATATTCAGTCTTTGTTGAGGTGAAATTAGGATTAGTAGTGCTTCACTCTGCTACAGAAGTGCTATAAAAGTGAAGGATAAGAAAATCAGGCTCTGTACACGGCAGAAAAAATGTTTTCAGTTTACTTCACAAAAACTTAAAAGTGAAATAACTTACCATACTCCATTTGGTCTTTTAATGTGTTCTGTCAAGAAAGTTATGGAAAGTGTCTCGCCAAATCATATTTCTGTTTTCTTCCTATTTAAAATTTCAATATGCATGTGAAGTCAACCATTATGAGGACCTTGAATGAACTTTACACACAACGTGTTTAAGACATGTCAAATATGATTTTCATTCATTTTGAGGTTATTATCCTTAAGAACACCAATGGTACACAAAAACCTGTTTTTGTCAATTACATAACTCATCATACTTTATAAAATCAAGAAAACACATTTTTTGTGTATAAAGTAATTGTGGTTGACAGGCAGTTTGGTCATATGGACCATTCGGAACGGAAATCATGAAGGTAATACACAATCTACTGTTGATATCTTCTGAGACAGGACTATTTGAAACCACTGAGAATGTGAATGGTAGTGGGAACAGTAAATTAGCAGTTTCACACAGAAAAATACCAAGTATTTTGCAACTCGTGCAGACGAATGTCATGAGGATAATTTGAGATGTTTTTTATAACGACGACTTAAATGAAATCCAGATCAGTCGTTAATTCTTACATATTACAAAATCCTTCAGTAATTCTTACATGTTGCTCTATCACGTCATATATTCTGAAATCACAATATTTTGTTTACATTTGAGTGATATTTAATCCATTTGCAGGTTTGAAATGAATAAAAAAGCATTTAAAACGTTTGATGCTCTGCATCTCTATCTCAATATAATTCAGATAGTTGGTTGTTCCAGAGAATGCCCGAGTTTTAATCTACGTCTATATACGAATCTCAAAATGCATAAAAGCCGTAAATCTAGTTCTTGATTAGTAATTGTAGAAAAACAAATGGGCAACTAAGGTCTGTTAATTTACTGCCTCCTGCGCCACTCATTGACCACACATTCACTGAAATACTTAAGAAAACATCGAGTGACTATTTTAAGGTATCACTTTAGGACACTACTTGCTATTAAATCTTGACCAATGTCGTAAACAGATCAGTCATTCTGTTTTTGCAGTATGACTTCCGTATCTCTTCAGGGCACACAAAATTCTGACAAACTGGGTCCTATCTGTCCATATCACGCATAAGTATTGCCGTAGGAAAGCACAGTAAATCACGTGCAGGAGCAGGAGCTCTTTATAGCTTAGAAGCTACCCATACGACCCCCAAGACAAGAATCAAGATTCTTCGCTAACCAGAAAGGAATCAAGCACTACTCTGGCGACTCCCATATTGTGTGTTAATACTCCTCATAAGAGAAGATAGATGTCGTTGAAAGTCGCCACCGGCCTTTCAAAACTTTAAAAACTCCCCATAACCACATGCTTGCCCCAGGCACCCCCGCCCTCCCCCATCCCCCTTACAAATTGTCGGGTTGCGGAGCATGGACTGTCAGGAAAAATGACTTAAATAAGCAACTCGCTTTCGAACGGACAATTCTAAGGGAGATCTATAAACTGAAATGAGATGAGATCACTGGCAGTGGAGGAACCGGCATGATTGTGAGCTGGATAAAATCTACAACAGCCCAAATTTGTATGCCCGATGAGAACCGAGAGTCTCTTACGGCCAGGTCGTAGCATTTGGATGGACAAACATTGAAATCCTTAGATTTTATTACCTGAGACTGAAGACTAAAAGATAGACCAAACGGAGGTTGGATAGATGACGCCAGTAGTACTTGCTGCAGATAGACATTGAGGGTGACTGGAGATACAAAACAGGAAATAGAATCTAGTGGACTATAGGCCCTATAGCTACAGATGATGTTCTTGGTCTGACTGTGTGAAACAAACGGAAACGAATACCTTTTCCGTGACGTGAACACACGAACAAATTGTTCATAATGACCTTTACGTCCCAAGAATATAACAGCACTGTTGTTGCAAGACTCACCAAAGAATGTTGCGATGCTTCCATATCCACACCCCCACTCACCGTTTTAGGTTTCTCCTGGTTGCCCTTAGCAATCCAGTTTTCGTCTCCCCTACCTGCACCACTCTTAGCAAAGCAGGAAGGCGATCGACTGGACGAGTAGGAAGACTTTGTGCTGGCGCTGTTCTTTCCACTGGCATTGGCAAAACCACTTCTTCTGTCGCCCACGTCGCCTGTTGCTTGGACCTTAACTTTATCAGCGCTAGTACAGGTGGACGACTGGCCTTCAACGTTCTCTTCGCCTATGCTGACAGGCAGTTCACCGCTGGGTTTGCTATTATCACGATCTTTGGCATACAGCCCAACTTTCGTTTTGTGTTCAGCACCAATATCATACGATATGTGGACGTCATTACTATTGTCATTGCCACTAGGTGGGTAGGTATCTTTATCAACACCAGTACCACCAGATGAGCATGTTCGACCCACATCGCCAGCACCAGTACCACCAGATCCACAGGGCTGACCATCACCAGCACCAATACCGCCAAATGCGCCGGCGTCGTCATCGTCATCGTCAAAGCCACCAGCACCATTGCCGCTGGACTTCTGCGCTTCTCTTTCACTATCTCCGCCGGACCCTGACTGGCCAGTTTCCTCTATGTCACCAGCACCACTGCTATCTGATGACTCTTTCCTATTGCTGCCACCCTCTGTGGCTTTATCTGGAGATCGTTGTCGGCGGAATTCCAAGACAGAAGAAGAAATCCGCCCTTTCCGTCTCTGACGCCACTGTGACACTCTGGAATCTGTTCCTTGTTCTCCTTCGGATTCACTGCTTGAACTCCTGTAAGAAATAAGGCAGGAAGTGAACCTTTCTGTAGCGCAATAAGAAAATAAATAAAAAATCAGGACTCTGATACTGACGAAACTATTACCTATTTCTAGTTCTTAGCAACACATTAAAATTTATTTTCTGGAAGATAAAACAACACTTTGTTTTTTATGCGTGACCGCTCAAGATGGCTATTTGCTGGTTCGAATTGTTTCAATGTTTCTCTTTGCTTTCTTATGCCATTTATATTAGTCTCGTGACTCCTACGCGAGATGTTCGTTCCTGACTTCACAATAATCGCACAATAGTTCCCAAACACCGGTTCTGTGAGTTTGCCCAACAGCGATTCATGAGAGTAACGTAGGCTTCGTTTTAAATATTGTGATTTTAAGTTCCCCGAAAATTTGTCTTTTACTTTCTTATGGCTTATGCTGACATGCTGAGATCATAGAAGTGCGTCCCTAATTGATTCGATGTCTGTGGCTGTGTCTACTTGCTAAGAACTCCAAACACTAGAACCGTTCTCTAGATTTGGTCGTACTAGAGTATTTTATGTGTGGTTTCATCTACAGACGTTCAGCAAGTTTCCCAAAATCCAAGTTCCCTATTCACCTTGGCTGCGACACCATACTACTACATGTCTTAACAGCTGTAATTTTTCCCCGAAGGCATGCAGCTTTACTGTATGGTTAAATGATGATGGCGTCCTCTTGGGTAAACTATTCCGGAGATAAAATAGTCCCCACTTTGATTTCTAGGCGGGAACTACTCAAGAGGACGTGGTTATCAGGAGAAACATAGAAGCTTTCGAAATGTGGTGCCACAGAAGAATGCTGAAGATTAGATAGGTATATCACGTAACTAATGAGGAAGTACTGAATAAAATTGGAAAGAAGAGGAATTTGTGGCACAATTTGACTATAAGAAGGGATCTGTTGGTAGGACACGTTCTGAGGCATCAAGGGATCACTAATTCAGTACTGGAGGGAAGTGAGGAGGGTAAAAATGGTAGAGGGAGACCAAGAGATGAACACAGTAAACAGATTCAGCAGGATGTAGATTGCAGTAGTTATTCGGAGATGAAGAGGCTTGTGAAGGATAGAGTAGCAAGGAGAGCTGCATCAAACCAGTCTCTAGACTGAATACGACATCATCTTTCACTACCTAGGCTTCCTGTTAAAGTGTGTATGAAATGGGATCCTTAACGTGAATCGCGGTATTTTGTGACCAGTTCTGCTCTATTAGAGCGTCCAAATTGTCAATAACAAAATTGTCACTACGGGCTAGCTCTGCGTTGTGTGTGCCTGATGCAAAGTTTTAATATGTCAGTTATACATTCCACTGCATAGCGAGACACTCATTGTGGAAATTACGTAATTTAATTACTGAATAGGGTTGGTAAATGCACTTTTGTCTTTGGTTTATGCTCTAAATAATTACGCTTGTGCGTTCATACTCTGACATTAGTAACAGACGTTATGGAGACAGTAGTGCTGTATGAGGTGGTGATGGCGTTACAGTACCCTACGGTGCCTCATGTTCTGCTCAGGTTCAAGTAGCATAATGAAGATTTTGAGCCCCACTGTTATTTGTGTTTCAACATTTGTCCTCAGATCCTTTCCCTCATGTGTTTTACCCAGAAGGACGGTATTTCTTCTACATGCGTGAAGAGCTGCATCAAACGAGTCTTCGGACTAAAGCTACAGAGCTGCAGTCCCCCTTTCTCCCCCCCTTCCCCCCCCCCCCCCCGCTCCGCCACGGACGTGTTAGGGTGCGAGTACCAGGTTCGAGTAACAAGGGTAGAATGCTTTTCGTAAATACTGAATGCACAAAACTACCAGCACAAGTGAGAGTCGCACTTCAATCAATAAAGTACCTAAAGAGATTCGATATACAGCATTGCAATAGCCCGTTTCAGTAGCGTAAATACTGATGTCCGTCTCCTTTGTCAATGCCACTTCTTCCTGCGAGTTGTAATTGACGCTTCGTATACTTTCCCATTACGTAATTGTAATCTTTTTCGTTTTTCTTAGTTTTCTTGTGCCTTGTCCCACATCTGGGCAGGGGTGGTATTGCTATTAACGGATTTGGCATGATTAGTTGAAGGCCTGGCCAGATGCCCTTTCTCTCACCACCCCTTTACCCTCTGAGACAGAATACGAATACTCCACTATTCAAGTGGAAATGCGAAAGTTTTATAAATGTTCGCGAATCGCGTAACTGAAGCGGCACTTGGGTACAACTTGGTGGGATGTGGGAAATCTGCTGAAACAAACACCGAGGCTGGTCAGAACATCAACCTTTGTTGTTAGTGCGCCGAGAGGACTCGATCTGTCTGTAACAGCTTCTCTTCCTTCCTAGAAGCAGTGCTGTTACAGGCATGGCTGCCTGGGCAGGCACTCTCTCGCACACGCACACGCACACGGTACCTCAGTGTGTGAAAGTTGCAGTAATTTCCAGATAAATCGACAAGTTATCAGCCAGTACCAAGATTGTACATTTCTAAATGAACTGGAAGTTGCCAAAGTTCTGAACTTCACAAAGAAATAACTGCATGGTATCCTGTGATGGATTACTGAGTCGCAGTTGTAATCAGTCATGTCACTGAAATCTTTGGGAGTAGTGTAGTGACATCAAGTGGAACCATCACATGCACCCAGTTTTAGAGTAAGTGACCGTCTATGATTCATTGGTAGAATGCTACGAAACTGCCGTTTCCTCACAAAAGGGAGTACATACCAAAAACTTGCACAATTAAAATTCTTTTAATGGTCCAGCAAATGTAAGGGGTTGATACCAGTTCAGAATAAACACAAAACAGCATTGAAAATACGGTATGTTTGACTACTGAGGTAGTGGTGCGAATGTTAAAAAATTTTTAATGGGACAACACGGTAAAATTTTTAAATTAAAGGTGCAGTGGGGGAGGGGAGAAAGGAAAGGGAAGAGAAGGGATTACTAACGTCAGGTGCAATGGGACATTACACAGAATTAGCGGCGACGAGCGAAAATGTGTACCAGAGCGGAATTCGAACCTGGGATGTTCTGATTGTCTGCTGCTTACTAGGCATGTGCATTAACCGCTGCAGCATACAGGGCACAGTGTTACTGCAACTGCACAGACTATCTCAGCATCTCATCTCAGGACGCGCCAAGGCCGCCCCACACTCCCACTGTGCACCACCTGTCCGCAGTCGCTGTCTGTATCCTCCGTGCTCGCTACTCAGATTCCCACAAGAGATCACATGTACTTGTGCATCTGTACTGAAGAAGGTGGACATGCCCTAAAGAACAGACACCACACATTCATACAACATTTCAAAAAACGAAAGAAACCAAGCCAACATGCAAGTTCACGAGTCTGAGAGATCAACCCAAATATATAGTGACTTCAGGAAGTAAGTTACACATCTTGTCCCACACGAAGACAACTGGATAACAACAGTCGTTCACTGTCAGAAAAGATTACATGTTATGGACGTTCACCCAGCAGGTCTTGGAAGGCTGTATGCCCAAGGAATGTATTTCTATTGTCAAGGAACTGAACCCTTGATAGAACATTCCAGTTTAGAGAGACTTGTTGATTATGTTGAAAAGTGGTGTCATAGTATCAGCGTCACTTCAAAGTGCAGCACAGCTTTCAATTTTAGTTGGTTATGATAATGTGCAGTTTACTTTTTGAAGTTGCTTCCTGGAGACGGCAGCTAGTGCTGTTACCCACCTTAACCCGGCTGGGGACTGGTGGCTGCTGCTGAGCCCCCTGGACTGAGGCAGTGTGGGGGCGGACTGCGCTGCGCGGGCCAGCACGTCTGCCGGCTGCACCCCCAGCGCCGCCCTCATCGCCTTCCGTGCGCTCTCGAGCCGCAAAATGTCTTTCCGCAAGGCCCGCAGGTAATTCGCCATATCTGCCCGGAATGACGTGTCTATGCTGGAGATTTTGAAGTTGTGGAGGGGGTGATGTGCTTCCATATCTACCTGAAAATTCAAACAGTTCCATAAGTCAGCCATGCGTGACCTGTTTAAAATGCATGAGGTGCAAGTGTTGACTAAAAATAAATAAATAAGTAAATAAATCGGTGAATCATTTCTCCTTAGTTGTTGCTCACTATTCGACTGCCCTCTGACACCAGTACTTTCTTGCAACTCTTGTGACCATATCAGAAATGGTTCCTACCTTGGACTAAACGTATCTGAGAATGTTAAAGTGAAAATCTCACATTCCATCCTATTCTTGGTGTCCTCTAGGACTGACGTCGAGTATCTGAGAACAATGTCTGCTCTTCCACATTGTAAATGAACGAGTAATCGTTTCTGTTTGTTTACGGCCATCTCTTACCTCAGTAATTTGGGTGAAGTTTTTAATTTTTCACATGTAATACAAAAAAGTACTTTGTACTGAAAAAAATATTTCAAAATATAATTAATACTTTATATTTGCACTAACATGATCCCATAGAATTTCGATGGGAATTGTTCTGTTAGTTTTTAAAACTTTATTAACAAAAGAAAACACTAGAGTGAAATATTCTTAAAACAACTTGCACACTTTAAGATTTATGAAAAAACACAGAGACTGCACTCCACCTCGACACCATCAACACTAGTCTTGTCTTCAGCTATGTTGATAAAGAAATAGGAAGCTCTCAAAATATCTTGCACCATAAGCACATAGGAATAATTTTATTCTTGTAAATAGTCTTCAAGGGTTTGCCTCCAGATTACATTGTGCAAATTCCACAGCAGGAAATATTGTGGAATTTGCACAATGTGATCCGGAGGCAAACCCATGAAGACTATTTACAACATATCCGCCGGGAAAGCTTGAAGAGTGACAATTTTATTCTTTTTCATCATTCACATATGTAATTATCAGGCATATTTTGTAGATTCTTTAATGATTGTTTTGATCTTCTCTTTTTTTGTGTGTAGTCTGATGATGGCCACTGGCTGGTTGCAACAGATAACCACATTTCCCAATATTTTTTGTTATCGTTTTAGCAATATAAACATATTAGTCTCTCATCCTCCATTGACAGTATCATCTTTCTGAGGAAAGTTCTAAGTTTTCTAATGTGCCTTCGGTTGCTTTCGGTTCTGAAAATTCTATATGTATGCACCACTATCTTGGAGCCCTAACATGTTCGATCTTAATGGCGATAACAACCACCACACGATGTCCGACTTTCGTAGATCAGTCTGATGTGCCCTTTCTGGGATAAGGTAGAAATGTCGCTTGCTTCATATCTTTTATATCTCCGAATTACATATAACTAGGTACCTCTGGAATATAAAGCTGAGAGTCAAGTTTTCTGCCAGCTTGAACCGACTTGCTGCGCACATGACAAAGTGGTGAGTGACGGAACTTCAGGAGGAGCAAAAAACCGTTTCAATTCATAGACATGAGTTACAAGTCTCTTGTTTTCTTTCCTTTTGTTTTGGGACCCAAAAAACTACTAAGGTCATACGCGTCCTTGTCGGAACAGTACAACACGGAGACGAATAAGAAATTAAGAGCTACTACACCTTAAGCCGTACTGACGACAGGGAAGACAGCTAGAAGTAGATACTTTCACTTGGAGGCAGGGCCATAAAAGACGCCATAAAGACAACGCCATATTCCTATGTCGGATAAAAAGTAAAACGCGGTCGACGGCACGCGCGTCTTTTGCTAAAACGGCCGATAACTCAGACGGCACACAAATTAGAACGTGAGAGTTAAAAAGACATTCCGTCAGAAAATGAAGAGCCGTTAAAGGCTGATGACAATGAGCACAAAGTGGTGAGAAATCACCACTTAAATAGCGATGGCTAAAAAGACAGTGCCCAATACGCAGCCTAGCTAAAATGATCTCGTCGTGGGGAGACGGCCGAGAGGAAGTCGGCCAAGCCTCTGGTAGAGGTTTAATTCCCCAGTGCTTGTTCCCATGAAGGGAAGACCAGTGGTGCTACATAAGTGACACCACCTGCTGAAAGACGACAACACAAAGAATATCTGAGGGAATGGAAGAACTAGCGGGCCGAGGTGCGAGGACTGCAGCCTTGGCAGCAGTGTTGCGACCTCGTTACCTGTCAGACCGACATGACCAGGGATCCACATAAACGTCACAGTGGCTCCATCACGAGTGGGCAAGTGAAAGCTTTCCTGGACCTGTTGTACTAAGGGATGGACAGTGGAGGACACACAGGGGCTCTGAAGGGAACAGACAGTCAGAGCAGATGACAATTGAAAAGTCTGCGTCGCCGGATGTACTGCAAGGCCTGATACAGGGCGAAGAGCTCCGCAGTAAATACTGAGCAGTTTCCAGAGCCCGATACCGAAAATCATCGGTGCCAATGACCCCCGACACCACGGTCAGTCCGAGGGCCACCAGTATACTCAAAGATACTATTGCGAAGTTCCGTGCGAAGGTAGTGTAACTTACAGCGATAGAGCGAGTCTGGAGTAGTGTCCTTAGCACGCGAACAAAGTCTGAGGCGAAACCGGGCTGCTGCACGAAGCCAAGGTGGTGAAGAGTTCACACCCGTTGGGAAAGCGGCAGGTAGCGTGAAATTGAGCTGCCAGAGCAATAGCCGAAAGTGAACATAAGGAGGAAACAGAGAAGAGGAACGCGCCCGATACTGGCGGTCAGAGGAGTCATCGAAGGAGGCTGCACGGAATGGGTAGCCAGGCATGGCAGACAAAGAGCATGCGTATCTGCTGAGGAAAAAAAAAAAAAAAAATCACGGTGTCGGCAGGTTCTGCATACAGACTCAACTGGGCTAGTGTGAAAGGCGCTAGTAGTCAAACGGATACCACGATGGTTGATAGTATTGAGTAGATGGACGGACGTGCAGATGCATAAATGAAACTCACATAGTCTAGTTTCGAACGGACTAGGGACCGGTACAAGGGAGGAGGGTGGTCCGATTCGTTCCCTAGGAAATACCGCTGAGGACACGTAGGGCACTGAGGTTCACGTGCGGTGGGCGGCTGGGTAAGACATGCCGGTGGACCAAGAAAGTTTCCTATTGACCACGAGCAACAGGAATTTCGTAGTTTCAACGAACAGAAGAGCAACAGGCCCAGGCTGTGAAGACAGTGGATGAAATCCATTGCGCCGCCAGAAATTCACACTACACATTTTGCCACTGGAACAGCGGAAGCCATTATTGGTGCTCCACGCCTAAAGACGATCGAGACAACGCTGAAGACGCCGCTCAATGAGACAAGTCCGTGCAGAACTGCAATAGACGGCAAGATCATCAACTAAAAGGGAGCCAGAGATGCCCAGTAGGAGACAAGCCATAATAGGGTTAATGGCGGTAGCAATAAGGACGTCGCTCGTGACGGAATCGTAAGGCACACCGGTTTCCTGGATAAAGGTGTCTGCTACGGTCAGGCCGGAAGTTAGGAAAAGGACCTTGGTCCCAGCGAGCCGTCGGAGGTTGGGGCACACGACGGAAAAGGTAGTGGAACTGTTAAAAGAACTAGTAAATGTAATCCAGCGAGCTTTCTTGCTGTCCCGAAGAATGGGACGACATCGCACACGCAACTGTTTATAACGAATGCAGTTCGCCATCGTAGGATGACCGTTTAAAAACGTGGAGAGCACGTCTGAGTGCACGAATTGTGTCGCGGCACACCACAGTCCACCAAATGGCGGGAACACGGTTCGGTGATTATTAAGTGCGAGGAACGGAACTTTTTGCGGCGCTAACGATAATGTTGGTAGGGTCTTCTACCTGGCCACACAGCTGGAAAAAGTCGTTCGTCGAAGGTCGCCAGGGAGGATTAAAGCCTCCAGTCAGCCTTAGGAAGCTGCCATTTAGGTGTGCACATAGGTGGGATAGGAGTCAGCAAACAAATAGCACACGGGGAATGGTCACTCGAGTACATGTCTGAGAGAACGGACCACTCGAGACGGACAAGCTGGGCAGTGCAGAATGAGAACTCCAAATGAGAGTAGGTGTGCTTGGAGTTTGAAAGGAACGTGGGTGCTCCAGTGTTAAGGCAGAAGAGGACAGGTTCTGGGCGATCCCTATAGGAGATGGTGCACATTTAAGTCACCGAGCAGCATAAAGGGGTGTGGGAGCTGTCCAGTAAGCTGGAGGAAGTCTGGCCTGGTGACACTGAATGACGGAGGGATGTAAACAGTTCAAAGGGAAAAAGTTAACTGAGGAAGGAGAATGTGGACTGCAACAGCTTGCAGCCGAGCGTTCAAGGAAATGGCTTGACTATGAACGTCGTCCTGGATGAGCAGCATGACTCTCCCCAGAGAGGTTGGTTGGTTGAATTAAAAGAGAAGCAAAGGGACAAAACTACGGGGTCATCAGTCCCTGGTTCCAAATAAAACAATACCACAAGTGTGAGAATAAAACAAATGAAACTGACAAAACGGAATGAAAGGAAAAATCACAAGTAGGATGAAGATTAACAAACATGTAAATGGACAAAAAGAGACAAGGAAACAACAGAAACACAGGAAACTGGATGAAGATATTAATACAACAAAGCAGATTACCATGGCTGGCTGACCATGAAAATAAAGGCGAAGCCAGCCACTCTACAACACATTAGACATGCGCTGAAACTTAGATCAAATGATAAAACCCATCCTCACGAATAAAACGTAAAACTAAATCCGCCAATGAGACGTTGTCAGATAAAATTAGCGGCAACGAGTCCGGTAGCCCAAGATTTCGTCGCAGGGCAGTCAATGTGGGACAGTGCACCAGAACATGGGCCACTGTCAACCGGGCACCCACCGATGCTCAGGTGGGTCTATACGGAGCAGGACGTAACCGTGGGTCGCCCAAGCTTGGCCAGTGCGGAGCTGGCAGAGGACAACCGATTCCCTGCGAAAGGCCTGCACGGAAGACTTCCACAGATTTGTAGTCTCCTTAATGACGCAGTGTGTGTTGTGTGTACTGTTGTGCCATTCCGTCTACCAAAGCCGAAAAACCATACAGCGTAAGTCAGAATGCAGGTCAGCTTCAGATATGCCCATCTGCAGAAGCAGTTTCCGCGTAACCTGTTTGGCCAGCCTGTCAGCAAATCCTTTGCCTGGCATGCCGGCGTGTCCTGGAGTCGACACAAACGCCACTGAACGACAGGATGGGTCCAAGATATAGATAGACTCCTGGATGGACGTTACCAAAGGATGGCCGGGGTAGCACTGGTCGACAGCTTGTAGGCTGCTCAAGGAGTCTGTATACAGAAGAAACGATTCCCCAGCGTATGAGCGGATATACTGAAGTGCACGAGAGATGGCCACCAGCTCTGCAGTGAATACAATGCAGCCATTGGGCAAGGAATGCTGTTCAAAATGGCCTCCATGGACGTAGGGGATGCCAATGTGACCATCAGACATCAAGCCGTCGGTGTAAACCACTTCAGAGCACCGGAACATGTCAAGAATCCGAGCGGAAGTGACAGCAGAGAACGGCAGGAGTAACTGAGTCCTTAGGTCATGTGAAATGTCCAGACGAATCTGCAGCCTAGGTGTACACCATGAAGGTGTATGTAGACGGACCTGGGTGCGAGGTAGTAAAGGGAAGGACTCCAATTCAGACAGAAGGATTCACATGTGAATCGCAATTGTTAGCCCTGACCTGGGCCGCCGATGCAGGAGACGAACTACTGTGGATGGAAAAAGGAGATGGTAATTCGGATGCGCAGGAGAACTACGAACATGTGCAACGTAACTGGCGAGCAGTTGTTCACGCCAGATCTGCAATGGGTGGACTCCAGCCTCCATCAGTACACTGGTCACCAGACTCGAACTAAAAGTTCCCTTCGCTAGGCGAACGCCAGAGGTGCACTGGGTCGAATACAAGCAACTCTGAGGGCGCCGGCTTCCTTGTTCTTAGGGGTCTTCTTTTTCGATTTATCGCGCTGTTTCTTGGCTTTCCCTGGCTGGGAGGACTTCACTGAATCAGTCTCTGGGACGGAGGATGAGCGTGAAGCCCTACGACCACATGCTTTTGGGCTCTTCAGCTGCTGGAGGGTGTCATCTTTCCCACTAGCAGAAACGTGGGAAGAGAGTGACCCAATAGACCTCTTCCTAACGAGAGGAGCCATAGTAGCCTTACGCTTTTCTGGCAAAGAAGTGGGGACTGAAATCCCTGATGGTTGGCAGGGTGTTGCTCCTGAAGTGGTTGGTAGAGGAGCAACAGGGAGGGAAGTGCCCCCACCCTCTAGGGCGCAGGAGTAATCTCCCAGTTCTGAGAGGCGACAGGTATTTGAGGAACCGATGAGACGAGAACTGTTCTCATGGTGGCGGCGTATGAGGAGGGTATAGCCACAGGATGTAGGCGCTCATATTTCCTCTTAGCCTCAATGTAGGTCAGTCGGTCCTGGGTCTTATATTCCACGATTTTTCTCTCTCTCCGTAAAACCCTGGTCTGGCGAGCAAGGTGATTCATGCTCTCAGCAGTTGACACAGATGGGAGGCAGGGTGCATGGAGTATTGGGATAGGATGGACGTACACAATCCTGACATGTCACGCTGGAAGTGCAGCAGGAAGACATGTGGCCGAACTTGCAGCACTTAAAGCACCACATTGGTGGAGGTATATATGGCTTGATGTCAAAGTGGTAGACCATCACCTTGACCTTCTTGGGCAATGTGTCACCCTCGAAGGCCAAGATGAAGGCACCGGTGGCAACCTGGTTATCCTTTGGACCCTGATGGACGTGCTGGACGAAATTAACACCTCGACGCCCTAAATTGGCGCGCAGCTCGCCGTCAGACTGAAAAAAAAGTCCCTGTGAAATGTAATATCCTGGACCGTACTTAAGCTCTTATGAGGCGTGATGGTAACAGAAATATCCCCCAACTTGCCACAAGTGGGTAATGCCCGTGACTGGGCAGAAAATGCCTTTTTTATCAAAATTGACCCAGAGTGCAGTTTGGACAAGCTCTCAACCTCACCAAAATTGTTCTCCAAATGCTCCACAAATTACTGAGGCTTCATGGACATGAAAGATTTCCCATCAGCTCTCCCACATACGAGATACCAGGGCGAATAAGCTTCACTGCCATCCTTAGCGTGACATTGGTGTGGCCAGGGAGGGAAACGATTTGGGGTTATATTTCTTAGCATTTAAGTTAAACTTTCCCCACTTAGAGACACCTGGCGGCGGACCTCCAGCAAGAGATGATGTACTACACTTCATGGCGTGTCTTCTGTCCTGATGCCACCCACTCCAAATAGGGTCCCTCCCCATGGGAGCAACCCAGCCACAGCAAAGGCCACCTGGCAGGATGGCCATTGCTGGGAGCCCCGATGCCCCAGGGTGACTGGCATCTACTCCTTGGCATAAGCGGGGAGTTAGTGGCGCAGGCATCAGGAGAGCGATCCCTGTGTTGTCAGGGGGCTACAAACAATAGTGTACAAGGCAGCCCCACCACAACGGACTGGCTACTGTGCTTAATATGAGATAGAAAGAAGTCCATGGTCATCGTCAGCACAAGAAAGTGACACTGCATAGTGAGTGGTGGAAAATGCACCCAGGAAGGTGTCCTCGCCCAAGAGGTGGAGAATGGGCGGGACTGCAATGCGACAACGAGAAAGTGGGCTAAAGATCTCAATGCACGATGGACAAGATTCACCATGTAAGGCGCCCTTCCCTAATTGGCTCGCTCTTCGGGAAAATTTTGAAAAATGGTCAGACCCTACAGGGGATCATCACATAAAAGACGCCTCTGTAGGTCTCATGGAGCAGGATCCTCCAGCGTCTGCTCTCTTCTGTAGTAGATTTTTCGCCTCTTACGACAGGCAGGAATACCTCAGGCCTGTTCTTACCCCCAGACCCACAGGGGGTCGCCATAAGGGTTGACTACCATCGCATGCCAAATCAGCTGACTTGACACCAAGTCTTCATACTACCAGACACGCCAGCTCACCGCGAAATATTCATCATCATACGGTTCTACAACTTTAACATCAAGGTGGAGAAGCGCCGAAATCTATCTCGATGCCCTGTGCAGTGTTACAGATGCCAGAGATTTCGACACATCACGCGTCATTGTACAACGCCACCTGTACGTCTCAAATGCGGCGCTGAGGGCAACAGCCAGCAATGCACCAAAAGTAAAGAAGAACCACACAAGTGCGGGCTGCCCCATGAGAGGGAATGCCGTCCTTGTGTCGAAGCTCAAAAGGGACTGGAAAGAAATGCGAGAGGCCAAAGCGGTCGTGAGGACGCAATTTTGTTTTCTGGAGGCAGAGAACAAGTGGATGCTGCAACCCGAAGATAGGCCGTAATTCCTCCTTGTTGGATATAAGACTGCAAACGTTCCATTGGCTGACAGTCGTGACAAGGAAAGCGGAAGAAGCAAAAAATGAAGGTGTGTCACCCTGGTGGCTGCCGAGTGACAGCCTCCGAAAAATCTACTACAGAAGAGAGCAGACGCTGGAGGATCCTGCTCCATGAGACCTACAGAGGCGTCAACATTCTCCCCCGGTCCGTCTGCGGGGTACAGGGCAGAAAAAAAGATTGCCGGTGAGCACCGGTGAAACGGAGGTGAGGATATCACGTGGCGCCATCATTGAAGAGGATCTCCGAGTCGGTGGAGGAGAAGACAGTCTGCCTTTGTTTGACTTCTTGGAGCTTTTGAGGTTGTCACATGATTCATGTTGTTTAGTTGTTTGTTGGCTGCAGGGACGTAATATGTCTTCATGGGAGTATTCCTTCAATTCTTTCCGGCCTGCTGGTTGTGTAGCAGGAAATTTCGTCGTGTGAGATAAAAATTTAGTGGCTTGTTGCATAGCTAGAAAAAAAGGAGACGGTGATGCTACCGTGACAATGGGCGATTTTACACTCATGGTTCTGAATTTGAAGTCGCATGTCTGCGTGGCCATGTCCTTCGTGGAGCGACATGTAGCAGGAACAGTGCTGGAAGTGCCGGGTGGTAGAATGCAGGGTTTCCGAATAGTCAACAACTTGCGAGCGACCGGGTAAGGCACTTTTTCCTTCACCCAATCTCCTGGACAGCCCGCTCATCAAGATACACGGGACAATCTCGGGAGGAGGCATCATGGTCGCCATTCCAGTTGATACAGCGGGAAGAAGGAAGCGGACATTTACCCTCGTGAGCATCCCTACCACAGGTTACACATTTAGCTGGCTGTCGACAGGACATTGGAGTGTGGTTGTAACGGTGACACTGGCAGCAACACGTCGGGTTCGGAATGTACGGTCGGACTCTGATACCTTCATAGGCTGCTTTGATCTTTGGTAGAAGCACTACTCTTTCAAACTTGCTAAAAAGTGTGAGTGTGGGCACTAAGGATGCATCTACCTTTTCGAGCAACTGATGGACTGCAATGACGCTCTGATCAGAGGGAAGTTTGGATATCTGCCTCAGTCAGACCATCAAGCAGCCTAGTGTAAATAACACGATGGGGACAATTTAGTGTTCAATGGGTCACAACGAAACAGGATATCCATGGAGAAGCGAAGTTTCAAGCATTTGTGCTTGAGAGTCAGAAGTATTCTCCAAAAGCAGAGTGCCATTGCATAATCGAGAGTAGGATTTCAAAGGTCGGCAACTGCATCTACACATTTCTGAGTAACAGACAGCTTCAGCTTAACCATAGCAGAAGGACTGACCATCTTCAGTACGCAAAACTACAAGGGACAGAGGTGACGCAGGGAGGGTCTTTGAATCGTTAGCTTCATTCTGTTTACGTTTAGTAAGGTAGACTGAGAAGATGAAGATCGGTTCATTGCGAGAAAATCCCCGTGACTGCCATCGTCTCCAATCAATGACGTGCTTCTTACAACAAACAGCACCCCCCCCCCCATCCCCCCCCCCCCCCCCCAGAGACGGGCTCACCTGCCTTAGGTGACTGTTCTCACACCTCCCAAACAAGGGACCAATTGGCAATATGGAAAGGTAGCAGTTCAGGCAATTACCCTTCCCCGGGACTGGCCTATACCAGGTGGTACATACGAATCCTACCTGTGGAACCGGGGCTGGGAATTACGCATTACACAGTCAGCTGTTATGCGTCAAACGCGTGGGCCGGCCTCCAGCAGCGCACAGGGAGGAAGATGATAAAGAGGAACCTCAAATAACGAAGTTGAGGAAGGATAGGAGAATGGATACGAAGAAAGAAAAAACGAACGAAAAAACGGCGGTAGGACTGTGCTGATGTCAGGCTGCTGAAAATGCAGAACACCTTCCCAAAAACATCCCAGCCATGTTCCCCAAGGGAGGGGAAAAGGAATACCAAGAGGATAGGCACGCAGCGCGGATAGGAAAAGATGCTGCAAAGGCTGGGGCCTCATGGTAGCCAAGCACGAACTCACCAAAGAGCGGTGAGCTCCCTGTGGGAGTTACACGCCTCTGTGAGGTTCTATAACATGGAACAGACGTGTCTTAGTGCGTATCTTACTTTTCATACCGAAACGACAAAACCGAATTTTAAGAAAATATGTGAAATAAAAGAGACAGCAGTTAATACCGGATTAAATTATCTCTTTACATGACATAGCGCAACCAGTAAGATAATTTCGTTTTATATTTATTGACGTGGCTTCACTGTAGAAGTACAGCTGAATTGCGTAGCGAATGTTTGTCAAAAATGCGCCATAATTATACAGCCTACGAGAATGTAGTGAAGTTCGCAATACCGCCGTCCTATGACTAGTGACGTCACCATCGATACTTTTGAAATAAAGGTAGTAACTAATGTTTCACTTGACCTGACGCGGTTTCACTTGGGAGGTAACAATCTCGTTGGGAACTGGCGATGTCAACGAATGAGTGGAGACTATTTTTTATGCATTGAACAATTACGTTTACGTCCCCATTGCAGACAGGTGTATTCCCTCTCTCGTCTTATTTCAAAATATTCATACCTATAGTGCCTAGCGTCTGCTACAGTGACAAGTGTTAATGATCGCTTCTTTGGCTTTTTCAACCTATCCCGAGGCTGCAAATGCCCATAGTCCACTGCAGTGGGCGCTCTCTACTGGTGTTATGTCCTGCATGCAATTGCAGCCTCGTGACCGACTGCTAACGCCAGAGAAATGAACATCAAAACCTGTCCACTGCGCTGAAAATCAACCGTCAGAGATATTACTAACATCAAGCCTTAACTTCAGAAAGAAATTTTTGGGAATATTTGTGCGGAAGACAGCTGCATGTGAGAAACCAGTCGTGGACCGTGGTAAAACAAACAGAGAATCAAAATCTTTGAGAAGTGATGTTACAAAAGGATGCTATGATGAGAAGTAGTCTGACAGGAGTGATTCTCCGCAGAACTGGCAAAAAACTAGCATCTGGAAAAAAATTAATTAAAGAGACAGGAGGGTAGAATGGGTGTTAAGATATCTGGGAATAACTTCCGTGTACTATAGGGAGCCGTGGACTGCAGAAAATGTATGTAAAGACAAATCGGAATATAAACAGGGTGTCCCAAAATAATGTATACACTCCTTGCAACAGAATTTCTCTTTAATTAAAGGAGACAGAGCTACAGTTCTTATGGGTAATAATTTAGAAGGCGGTGAAAAACAAAACAATGCTTTCTTTTGTTTCAGGATTGTCAGTAAACATGGCGTTATCGTTTGAACAACGGAAATGGGTGCTAAAGTGTTACTGGAAAACAGATAATGTGAGTGCGGTACGCCGACGTTGAGAGAGTTGAATGTGGACCACCACCACCGACAAGAGAAACAATTACAAGAATGAGAGATAAGTGTGAAGTCGAAGGAACGGTGCACAATATGAAGAATGGACATGGCGGACGAAAGAAGTTCAACAGACAATAAGATTGTTGATGCAGTAATCCAGGCAAACACACGATCCCCGAAGAAATCTGTGACGCAATGCTCTCGTGAGACTGGGACCTGCAGAAGCAGTGTTCATAGAATTTTGAGGCCTCAGAACTTTAAGCCTCACATTCCAAGACCTCTCCATGCTCTTAACGAGGATGATTCTGATAGGCGAAGCTAATTTTGTGAGTGGTTCATTAACAGATGTGTAGAAGAGCAATGTTTCCAAGATCGAATTCTTTCGTCAGATAAAAAGCGACGTTTAAACTTTATGGAACAATTAACCACCGTAATTGCCTGTACCGGGCCTGGGAGAAACCATACGCAACCGAGCAAAGGCATGTTAATCTACCAGGAATAACAATCTGGAGTGGACTGATACTTGTAAATATTGAAAATAACAACTCCTGGTCTTAGCGTTGTGTTTGGAAATGAAGATTATTACTTTCAACAGGATGGGGCGCCACCTCACTTCCATCTGGATGTGAGGGCATTTCTCAGCCGTACATTGCCTGCTAGATGGATAGGACGAAAAGGGAGTGTGGACTATCCCGCTCGATCTCCAGATTTAACTCCTCTAGACTTCTTTCTGTGGGGTACTCTCAAGAACACAGTTTACGCTGCGAGACCACACACACTGGATGATCTTACAGAAAAAAATTGAGGAAGCCTGTGATGCTAGTTGGCATGTCGCTCAGTCGTAAGTCGTTGTCGACGGTGTATTGCGATGGACGGGCACCAGTTGGAACATTTACCGCCTTAAATCGTACCATGAGGCACCTAACACCACTAAAATTGTATTTCTAGCCCCTTTCATTAAAGAGATGTTCAGTTTCAAAGAGTCCATACATTATTTTGGGACACACTGTATAGAACAAATAATTGAGGAAATTTTCTCATTATGAGAATATAAAGGGCGATCTGTTTTAACTGTTAGAAACTATTCAAAAGCCAAGATGGCACAAAATAATTTTTATTCGAGACAGATGTTTCTAACAGTGCATGTTTAGTACGTGTCCAACATACGTGAACAGATGTGCTATATGATATGTATTTGTATCTTGTAACAAGCATCTGTGAGCAGTATGTAAATGGGCATGGTTTATTGGACAAAATTCTGTGTGTTTTTAAGTATGTTAACGATGACAAACGGTTAAAACGTGCTGAATTTTATCCACTTGACGTCTTGTGTATGACGTCAGCGTAAAATGAACATTTCTTACTCCACAAAAATGCTTAAGACCTGAAGATGACAACTAGTGCTGTTGAAACCGGTAGACTTGAATAAAAGTTATTTTGTACGATCTTGTATTTCGAATGTTTTTTAACAAATAACTGAACATTGCTTATACATGCTAGTTGAGAAAAGTTTGACGCAACAGATGAAGTAGTAGTGGTTATCACCAAACCAGTAACAGTCGGATAAGGGATAAAAAAGTTTTAAGCCGTTACTTGCAATGTCATGGGTTTAGGACGTCTATTTACCTTGTTGATATAGTCACTGCTCGAATCAGCTGCGTTGTATTCACCGTTTCGAAGGTACAATTTGAAGCAGTCTTGAAATGTATGTAGCCTCTGATGACTCGCTGTATTCTGAATTAGAACTTTAATTGCTTATTAAGTATTCGAATTTCTCGTGACATGCAGGCTGGCATCACCGACTCAAACGTACTTTCACTTTACAACCTTAAATAGACAGAAGACTACATTACAGATATCGCCGAAATGTTTATTTATGAAGGTAATATCAAAATGTTCAGTTCAGTGATAGAGTTGTTCTAGTCAGAATCGACAGCAAACCGGCACCGACAACGACAGTTCAGGTATACTGTACATGCAAACGTCGCAAGCCAAACATGAAGTGATAGAGCAAGTATATGAGGATATTTAAAGGGTAATATAAAGGGTAATACAGTATGTAAAAAGAGATGAAAATCTAATAGTCATGGGGGACTGGTGTGCAGTTGTAGAGAAAGGAGTAGAAGAAAAGGTTACAGGAGAATACTGGCTTGAGACAATGAATGAGACAGGAGAAAGGTTAATTGAGTTCTGTAATAAATTTCAGCTAGTAACAGTGACTACTCTGTTCAAGAAGCACAAAAGGGGGAGGTATACTTGGAAAAGACCGGTTGATACGGGAAGATTTCAGTTAGATTATATCATGGTCAGACAAATTCCGAGATCAGTTACTTCATTGTAAGGCGTACCCAGGAGCGGATATAGACTCAGATCACAATATAATAATGATGAACAGTTGACTGAAGTTTTAGAAATTAGTCAGGAAGAATCAATATGCAAAGAAGTGGGATACAGAATCACTAAGGAATGACGAGATATTCTTGAAGTTTTCTAAGGCTATAGACACGGCAATGAGGAATAGCTTAGTAGGCAGTATAGTTGAAGAGGAATGAAATCTCTAAAAAGAGCAACCACAGAAGTTGGAAAGAAAAACGTAGTTACAAAGAGAGTAACTGCGAAGAAACCATGGTAACAGGAGAAATACTTCAGTTGATCGGTGAAAGAAGGCAGTACAAAAATGTTCAGAGAAATTTAGGAATACAGAAATACAAGTCGCTGAGGAATGAAATAAATAGGAAGTGCAGGGAAGGTAAGACAAAAAGGCTAAGTGAAAAATGTGAATAAATTGAAAAAAAAATGACTCGGAAAGTGACTCAGCATGTAGGAAAGTCAAAATAACATTCGGTGAAATTAAAAGCAAGGTTTGTAACACTAAGGGTGCAGCGGGAATTCCACTGTTAAATGCAGAAGAGAGTGGATAGGTGAAAAAGTACACTGAAAGCCTCTATGAGACGGATGATATATGTCTGATGTGATATAAGAAGAAACAGGAGTCGATTTAGAAGAGACAGTGGATCCAGTATTAGAACCAGAATTTAAGAGTGCTTTGGAGGACTTAATATCAAATAAGGCAGAAGAGATAGATAAAATTCCATCAGAATTTCTAAAATCATTGGGTGCAAGTGGCAACAATGCGACTATTCACCTTGGTGTGTTGAACGTATGAGTCTTCCGACATACCATATGAGTTTCAGAAAAACATCAGCCACACAATTCCAATGACTGCAAGAGCTGAGAAGTGCGAGAATTATCGCACAATCAGCTTAACAGCTCATGCGCCAAGTTGTTGACAAGAATAATATACAGAAGAATCGAAAAGAGAACAGGATTGTTAGATGGTGGTACGTTTGGCTTCAGCAAAGATGGCATCAGAGAGGCAATTGGATAATGGAAGCAAGACTAAAGAAAAATCAAGACACGTTCATAGGAGCCTGGAAAAAGCGTTCGACTATGTAAAAGTGGTGCAAGTTCTTTGAAATTCCGTGAAAAATTGGGGTAAGCTATAGGGAAAGACGGGTAATATACGATATGTACGAGAGCCAAGAGGGACTAACAAAAGTCTACGACCAAGAACGAAACGCTCGGATTACAGAGGGTATAAGAGAAAAATGTAGTCTTTTGGCAGTACTGTTCAATCTGTACACCGAAGAAGCAATGTTGGAAATAAAAGAAAGATTCAGGAGTGAAATTAAAATTCAAGGTGAAAGGATATCAGTGATACGATTCCCTGATGACATTCCTACCCTGAGTGAAAGACAAGAGGAATTACATTAACTGCTGAATGGGGTAAACAGTCTAACGAGTACAGAATAAGGATTGAGAGTAAACCGAAGACAGACGAAAGTAATGAGAAATAGCAGAAATGACAACAGCGAGAAACTGAATATCAGGATTGATGGTCAGAAAGTAGAAGTTAAGGAATTCTGGTATTTAGGCAGCAAAACAACCGATGACGGACGTAGCAAGGACATCGAAAGCAGACTAGCAGTGGCAAAAAGAACATTCCTGTCCAAGAGAAGTCTACCAGTATCAAACATAGGCCTTAATTTGAGGAAGAAATTTCTAATAATGTAAGTTTGGAGCAAAGCATTGTATGGTATTTGATCATTGACTGGGGGCAAACCGGAACAGAAGAGAATCGAAGCATTTGAGATGTGGTGCTACAGACGAATGTTGAAAATTAGTTAGACTGATAAGGTAATGAAAGTGGAGGTTCGGCGCTAATCGGAAAGGAATTTGCGGAAAACATTGACAAGAAGAAGGGACAGGATGGTAGGTCATGACTCCTATGATACTAGTAGCTGTATAGAGCAAAGACTGTAGAGGAAGACAGAGATGGGAATGCATCCAGCAGATAATTGAGGACGTAGGTTGTAAGTGCCACTCTCAGATGAAGTTGGCACAGGAAAGGAATTTGTGGCGGACCGCATCAAACCAGTCAGAAGAGTGAGGACTCAAAAATACCAAAATGAATTAAATAAACTGCCAGTGTTCTGTTGTCTCAATTCGCTTTAGAACCCCCACTCGCAGTAAGACATCCGTGTATTGCAAATAGACTGCACTATTTCATACATTCTGCAGTAGAGGTGCTCCTATTATCCCTAGGTAGACTTTCCAGCTTTAATCTAAGCTAATAGTTAAGTCTAGCTAGAATAGTATTTCTGTTATTGTTTAATGACCCGTTAACATCAAATTCGTTAATTATTTGAGACTGACTTGCATCGCTGTCCAGCATTGTACGGGGAAGCTGTATTGCCAAGATACAAGGCGTCGTCGGATTTGTCCGCTTGTTTTAGAATACGCAAGTAAACAAAGAAGTTCATTTCAGCTCCTGCTGCAATATTACGCTACAACTCGTAAGCATATCTTGCAGGACCGCACAACAATACCACATGCAGCTCTACAGACGTGTCTCAAATATTCAGTAATGAACAGCTCTACATGCTGCGGACTTTCCGTTGAGGCAGTCGTTCCAATTCGTGTAACTTCGTTGTCTTACAGAGCAATCAACACGTACAGGATATTGAACTCTAAATGATAACGCACGAAGCTCAGACTTTCTAAACACACTGTGTTCAACACGTTTCAGTTGTGTTTTTGTTTAGCTATATGCAGAATATAATGTTTATTCTTTATCTGAATTTAATTGCGAACTTTTCCAATTACATTTTTTTTTCCAATTTCACACCAGTAGTCAGAGCAACACAGTAGACGCAGTACAGCTAAGGTATCATTAAAATAGTATGCATTCAAATAAATATCTGCTATGGAATTAAAGGGATGTCAGTTTACTACAAAACACAGCAGTTTACTGACATTTTGTTCAGTAAGACTTTTTATATTTACAGCAGATTTCACATGATTTTTTAAGTTAATTTCTTATTTCAAAAAACGAACACAGTTTTTATGGTCTTCAAGCAATTTCCACCATATAGGACAATTTCACATTTCGTCGCACAGACTGTGTTTCATCACTGAAGGTGTTTACGAGCACTACACAGCTCATCAGGTTTTGGCCGATGGCTATGGATCCAAAGTTTACTCCATACGTTACGGTCGGGTCTCGAGATCCTTCGTATTTTTTACACTATCTGCAGACGCCGTCTCCTAAGAAACATTTTCACTATTTCGCCTATGTGGGTGTTTGCAGTTTGTAAGTTTTTGCTTATTTAGCATTTTTATCATATCTTAAAATTTAAAATAGCTAATACTTGAAATAGCAAATACTTGAAATAGCAAATACTTGAAATAGCAAATACTTGAAATAGCAAATACTTGAAATAGCAAATACTTGAAATAGCAAATACTTGAAATAGCAAATACTTGAAATAGCAAATACTTGAAATAGCAAATACTTGAAATAGCAAATACTTGAAATAGCAAATACTTGAAATAGCAAATACTTGAAATAGCAAATACTTGAAATAGCAAATACTTGAAATAGCAAATACTTGAAATAGCAAATACTTGAAATAGCAAATACTTGAAATAGCAAATACTTGAAATAGCAAATACTTGAAATAGCAAATACTTGAAATAGCAAATACTTGAAATAGCAAATACTTGAAATAGCAAATACTTGAAATAGCAAATACTTGAAATAGCAAATACTTGAAATAGCAAATACTTGAAATAGCAAATACTTGAAATAGCAAATACTTGAAATAGCAAATACTTGAAATAGCAAATACTTGAAATAGCAAATACTTGAAATAGCAAATACTTGAAATAGCAAATACTTGAAATAGCAAATACTTGAAATAGCAAATACTTGAAATAGCAAATACTTGAAATAGCAAATACTTGAAATAGCAAATACTTGAAATAGCAAATACTTGAAATAGCAAATACTTGAAATAGCAAATACTTGAAATAGCAAATACTTGAAATAGCAAATACTTGAAATAGCAAATACTTGAAATAGCAAATACTTGAAATAGCAAATACTTGAAATAGCAAATACTTGAAATAGCAAATACTTGAAATAGCAAATACTTGAAATAGCAAATACTTGAAATAGCAAATACTTGAAATAGCAAATACTTGAAATAGCAAATACTTGAAATAGCAAATACTTGAAATAGCAAATACTTGAAATAGCAAATACTTGAAATAGCAAATACTTGAAATAGCAAATACTTGAAATAGCAAATACTTGAAATAGCAAATACTTGAAATAGCAAATACTTGAAATAGCAAATACTTGAAATAGCAAATACTTGAAATAGCAAATACTTGAAATAGCAAATACTTGAAATAGCAAATACTTGAAATAGCAAATACTTGAAATAGCAAATACTTGAAATAGCAAATACTTGAAATAGCAAATACTTGAAATAGCAAATACTTGAAATAGCAAATACTTGAAATAGCAAATACTTGAAATAGCAAATACTTGAAATAGCAAATACTTGAAATAGCAAATACTTGAAATAGCAAATACTTGAAATAGCAAATACTTGAAATAGCAAATACTTGAAATAGCAAATACTTGAAATAGCAAATACTTGAAATAGCAAATACTTGAAATAGCAAATACTTGAAATAGCAAATACTTGAAATAGCAAATACTTGAAATAGCAAATACTTGAAATAGCAAATACTTGAAATAGCAAATACTTGAAATAGCAAATACTTGAAATAGCAAATACTTGAAATAGCAAATACTTGAAATAGCAAATACTTGAAATAGCAAATACTTGAAATAGCAAATACTTGAAATAGCAAATACTTGAAATAGCAAATACTTGAAATAGCAAATACTTGAAATAGCAAATACTTGAAATAGCAAATACTTGAAATAGCAAATACTTGAAATAGCAAATACTTGAAATAGCAAATACTTGAAATAGCAAATACTTGAAATAGCAAATACTTGAAATAGCAAATACTTGAAATAGCAAATACTTGAAATAGCAAATACTTGAAATAGCAAATACTTGAAATAGCAAATACTTGAAATAGCAAATACTTGAAATAGCAAATACTTGAAATAGCAAATACTTGAAATAGCAAATACTTGAAATAGCAAATACTTGAAATAGCAAATACTTGAAATAGCAAATACTTGAAATAGCAAATACTTGAAATAGCAAATACTTGAAATAGCAAATACTTGAAATAGCAAATACTTGAAATAGCAAATACTTGAAATAGCAAATACTTGAAATAGCAAATACTTGAAATAGCAAATACTTGAAATAGCAAATACTTGAAATAGCAAATACTTGAAATAGCAAATACTTGAAATAGCAAATACTTGAAATAGCAAATACTTGAAATAGCAAATACTTGAAATAGCAAATACTTGAAATAGCAAATACTTGAAATAGCAAATACTTGAAATAGCAAATACTTGAAATAGCAAATACTTGAAATAGCAAATACTTGAAATAGCAAATACTTGAAATAGCAAATACTTGAAATAGCAAATACTTGAAATAGCAAATACTTGAAATAGCAAATACTTGAAATAGCAAATACTTGAAATAGCAAATACTTGAAATAGCAAATACTTGAAATAGCAAATACTTGAAATAGCAAATACTTGAAATAGCAAATACTTGAAATAGCAAATACTTGAAATAGCAAATACTTGAAATAGCAAATACTTGAAATAGCAAATACTTGAAATAGCAAATACTTGAAATAGCAAATACTTGAAATAGCAAATACTTGAAATAGCAAATACTTGAAATAGCAAATACTTGAAATAGCAAATACTTGAAATAGCAAATACTTGAAATAGCAAATACTTGAAATAGCAAATACTTGAAATAGCAAATACTTGAAATAGCAAATACTTGAAATAGCAAATACTTGAAATAGCAAATACTTGAAATAGCAAATACTTGAAATAGCAAATACTTGAAATAGCAAATACTTGAAATAGCAAATACTTGAAATAGCAAATACTTGAAATAGCAAATACTTGAAATAGCAAATACTTGAAATAGCAAATACTTGAAATAGCAAATACTTGAAATAGCAAATACTTGAAATAGCAAATACTTGAAATAGCAAATACTTGAAATAGCAAATACTTGAAATAGCAAATACTTGAAATAGCAAATACTTGAAATAGCAAATACTTGAAATAGCAAATACTTGAAATAGCAAATACTTGAAATAGCAAATACTTGAAATAGCAAATACTTGAAATAGCAAATACTTGAAATAGCAAATACTTGAAATAGCAAATACTTGAAATAGCAAATACTTGAAATAGCAAATACTTGAAATAGCAAATACTTGAAATAGCAAATACTTGAAATAGCAAATACTTGAAATAGCAAATACTTGAAATAGCAAATACTTGAAATAGCAAATACTTGAAATAGCAAATACTTGAAATAGCAAATACTTGAAATAGCAAATACTTGAAATAGCAAATACTTGAAATAGCAAATACTTGAAATAGCAAATACTTGAAATAGCAAATACTTGAAATAGCAAATACTTGAAATAGCAAATACTTGAAATAGCAAATACTTGAAATAGCAAATACTTGAAATAGCAAATACTTGAAATAGCAAATACTTGAAATAGCAAATACTTGAAATAGCAAATACTTGAAATAGCAAATACTTGAAATAGCAAATACTTGAAATAGCAAATACTTGAAATAGCAAATACTTGAAATAGCAAATACTTGAAATAGCAAATACTTGAAATAGCAAATACTTGAAATAGCAAATACTTGAAATAGCAAATACTTGAAATAGCAAATACTTGAAATAGCAAATACTTGAAATAGCAAATACTTGAAATAGCAAATACTTGAAATAGCAAATACTTGAAATAGCAAATACTTGAAATAGCAAATACTTGAAATAGCAAATACTTGAAATAGCAAATACTTGAAATAGCAAATACTTGAAATAGCAAATACTTGAAATAGCAAATACTTGAAATAGCAAATACTTGAAATAGCAAATACTTGAAATAGCAAATACTTGAAATAGCAAATACTTGAAATAGCAAATACTTGAAATAGCAAATACTTGAAATAGCAAATACTTGAAATAGCAAATACTTGAAATAGCAAATACTTGAAATAGCAAATACTTGAAATAGCAAATACTTGAAATAGCAAATACTTGAAATAGCAAATACTTGAAATAGCAAATACTTGAAATAGCAAATACTTGAAATAGCAAATACTTGAAATAGCAAATACTTGAAATAGCAAATACTTGAAATAGCAAATACTTGAAATAGCAAATACTTGAAATAGCAAATACTTGAAATAGCAAATACTTGAAATAGCAAATACTTGAAATAGCAAATACTTGAAATAGCAAATACTTAAAATAGCTAATACTTAAAATAGCTAATACTTAAAATAGCTGATACTTAAAATAGCTGATACTTAAAATAGCTGATACTTAAAATAGCTGATACTTAAAATAGCTGATACTTAAAATAGCTGATACTTAAAATAGCTGATACTTAAAATAGCTAATACTTAAAATAGCTAATACTTAAAATAGCTAATATTTTCGTCTCTAAGTTCGTCCTGCTTTTAGAGAGCTGTGTTCGCGAAAAGGGAGGAAATGAACGAACCTAAAATAATTTGCGAGGTTTTTGACGATTATTCAGTAGTTCCTAGACAGAATGAAGTTCGGAATACCTGTGAAAAAGTTTTTGTGTTTCCGAGGACGATTACAGTGGCGGTGACGTCATTAGTCCTGTAGTCTTGCTGCTCCTGTGCTCACACAGAGTCTCGAATGAGTTAAATGTTTAAAATATCGTGAACCCACGGGGAGATGTAGGGGTTTTGATGCGTAATGCTTTCCCAGCAAAACAAAAACTTTCAAATATCATAACATGAGAAAGTGTGTTTGCATCGGACCGAATCATCTGAGAAAAAAAAAGTGACATTCGTTGGTTTCGCCAAGTCACAACCGAACTGTCAGCTGCCAACCTATCACAGACCGATAACTACGCTACAGATCAGACTGTCCCCGTAATATTCATATATTACAAAATAACCAAAAATGACATTTTCTTTAACTTAAGGATAGCTGTCGTCGGCATTGATTCATGACGTCATGTAGTGAGCGACGTCATAACTACGCCAAGACAGATCGTAAAAGTAACAGCGTTTGCATTCTATAATAGTTTTTTAAATTCACAGGGTGGCTGTGACAGACTGATCAGTAGCGTAGCCCGAGGTAAACGTTATGCTGGAAGGTGAAAGTTTGGTCTTAACAGGCGACAAAAAGACTGGGATGCCATGAGAATACAGTTGTTACGGCGCGAATTATACGAATGTCGGCCACGAGTGAGTGGTTTATGTCTACTCTCATGGCGTCTCTAGTCAAATCAGATGGGCGATATCGGCAAGCACCGTATTTCCCATATCACAATACCTTTTTTTTTTAAAAAAGTGACGTCAAAGCAGGGCAGCAGAATGGTTATTTTCGATGGAGAACTAATGAAGGGAGATGAAGCTACAGACGTAGCGCTCCGCGCTGTTATGGAGCCGGCGTCTCCATGTCAGATGCAACAAAAAGCAGACTGTTTGCGACCGCTTCTTGTTAATTTTTGTTGAGTGCAGGCAAGAGTAATTTTAAACACAAAATGTTAGTGGTTTTGTGACTAACACCGCAACACTAGAACATTTTCAGACGATTTTCTGGTCTTAAATGTGTATTTCATCTAGTAATACGACGCATGTCGCCTCGTTAACGCAACTTTCTGTTATACGTTTAGAACAGCAAAGAGAAGTATGCGATGGAAAGGCTGCTTTGATAACCCAGTATTTTCCTTAACTCTGATGCAGTTCTCCGCTTGTTTGGCGTTTTTAATCAGTCCTGAGACTGCAAATGCACGCAGGGCACAGCTCCAGTAGGAACTGTCCGTGAGATTGTACTGCGTGTATTTGCAGCCTCAGGACTGCTTAAAAACGCCAAAGAAGCTGCCATTTACTGCTGCTCACTGGGGGGGGGGGGGGGGGGCGGAGGCGAGTGGGGAATCCAACCACAGGGTTAACACCGACTGACGATACTGATGTTCGGTCTGTGTTCTCTTCCCGAAAATACAGAGAACGCATTTTGCTATGTTTGAGCGGTTTCCAGTCTTTCTTCTTTCTGTCTCTCAGCGTTCACCCAAAGAGCTTTTAGAGCTGGACTGATGTGAAATCTACAGTCAAATAACAGAGGTAAAACCACTATAATAATAATAGTAAACACTGAAACCAAAATTCATTTATATAAAAGAAAATGTCCGAGCACATTTACGATTTATCTACACTTTAGATTATAATCAGAACGATTAACACATCAATCAATTTTGGATCAAAACAGTCCGATCAGAACCTAATATTTAGGACAACTGACAGGGTTGATGTCGGCCTCGAGTTTGTGACGTCTTGACTGCTTCTCCTATGCGGTTCTTAGTACAGCCCCATCTCCGGAACGCACCTGGTAGCGCTCGGTCCTGTCGAGGTAGTACTGCAGCCTGCAGAGGGCCACCTCGACGGCGGCGGTGAGGGTGGCCAGGTAGCGGCTGCTGAGGTCCCAACTGGACCGCTCGTCCTCCACAGACGCTGACGCTGACGCGGACGCGGCGCGGCGGTGGATGCGCCTCCTGCGGCGGGGGCCCCGCTCCCCAGCTTCACTCATGGCGCACGGGCTACCGCCGTCTACAGGTTCGCACCGATCCGTGCACTGGTGTGGGGCCACCACACCTCGCCAGGGTGCGCTCACTCAAAACCGTCGTGCCTGAAGGCCTATAACGCCTCACGGCGCACCATTTTATCAGCCAACTGACCGACAGGCCGACCGACCGACCAATTTCCTGGAAGCCTACGCATCTCCCAACCGACTGCACTCACCTGTTGTGATCTGTTTGTCTGAACTTCAACGTGTTTATGTTCTACGAGATCCCTCTTGGTTTTACGCAGCAACAGAAACAGGTGTGCCTTGGCTGTTTTAAATGTAAAAACGCAAAACAAAAACCCGAGAGAAAGCTGTAGGCAGTGGCTAATGTAAGGAAATAAATTCACTTAAGTTCTGTTACTTAAGTAGCTGGGATCCGATGATTTTCGAAATTATCTAAGAATGAATTAATGATGCATTTCGGAGCTGCTGGACATCACCAAACCATTATTAACGAAAGAGAATACAGTCATGAGAGAGGCTGTAAGCTGCCAGGAGATGTGGTTACTTACATTATATCTAGCCACAGACGTTAAGAGGACCTCAGATTAAGTGGTTGTGTATCTCCACAATTATTAACTAGAATGACTTCTGAAACCTGCTAGGTGATTTATAGTTTACTGAAGAACATGCTAAAAAAATAAATAAAACAAAAGAAGTTTATGCAAACTTTACTAATTTATGTTAAAAAAGTGGCTCTGAGCACTATGGGACTCAACATCTGAGGTCATCAGTCCCCTAGAACTTAGAACTACTTAAACGTAACTACCCTAAGGACATCACACACATCTATGTCCGAGGCAGGATTCGAATCTGCGACCGTAGCGGTCGCGCGGTTCCAGACTGAAGCGCCTAAAACCACTCGGTCACAGCGGCTGGCTACTAATTTATGTGTGTAGCATAAAAGGTAATCTGTAAGTTTAAGAAACTCATTTCAAATTCCAAGAAGGAAGACAACTCATGGTGATGGCGAACATCATCCTAATAAATACCGTGGTAGATACATAACAAATGAAGCATTTAGCAACTGTTAGAACAAGAGCAGAGGGCTTGGATGTAGGCTGGACTTTTTAACACATATAACGATGAAACAAGTGCATTTTATGCAATAACTTCCACTGACGGTCAATATTTCGGTTTTTAATTTCATTTCCGATAAGTATTGGAAATAAAATCTAAAAACGGAGATACGGAAGGTCGATGGACCTTTATTCTCTCTCCTAGACAAAAAACCGTTATGGATTGCTATATTCCTCGCACGACGAATCCCACAAACATCTGCAACCCTTTGCACCCTGCCATGTATGTTAAAACAGCATTTAATACCGCGCGCAGTTACTGAAGACGAACTTTAGTCGGGTGGTTGGCACAATAGCAGTTCACATAGATAATTAGTTGAGTGGAGTGGTGCTCGGATCGGCTGTCGGATGGTCTACCCGCCCGACACAGCAGCAAGGGAAATTCGTCGGTCGGTCGGTCAAAAAACCTAGACACGTCCAATTTGCCGTTCGATCGATCGGTCGGTTGATGCGTGTGTCGGGCCGTTTATAGGTGCAGTGACCGACCGACAAAATGGACGTGTCTAGACGCTTTGGCCGACCCACCCTTCTACCAACTTTTCTCGTCGGGATGTCAGTTGGGTAGGACCACGCGACAGCCGATCCCACATCATTCCACCCAACAAATTGTGCGATGTGTCGCGCTGTTGTGCTAACCTCCTGACTATAATTCTTCTTTTGTCAATGTTCTAACATTCATGACAGACTGAGGGACGGATGAAAGTTTAATGACAGTGTTTCTAGAGAAATTTAAAGATTGCAGATGTCTGTAGGACACGTCGCGCGAGAAGTAGAGCAAGTATAGTAAGAAATAATGCACTTATTCGTTTTGTGACCCTATAAATAGCATTTTTATGTGACGCATAGAGAGACTAATATATATATATATATATATATATATATATATATATATATATATATATATATATATATATATATAAAATGAACAAAACTCTGTAACCTTCTGTATTTTAGTTTTTAAGTTTCTGACGCTTGTCAGAAATGAAATTAAAAAATCGAATGGAAGACACATTAGAGCTTAGATTTTATTTCCGATACGCATCGGAATTAAAACCTAAAAACCGAAATATAGACAGTCAATGGGCTGTTATATTCATAAAATATACTTGCTTCATTGTTAACCCTAATTTACTCAACCCTCGTAATAATTATAATTAACTAATGAATAATCTGTAAATTATGACTTCTTCAAATAAAAGGTGCAGCAGTTAGCTTTAAGAGGTTTGGTAACAATGTAACATTTTCCTCTCTTTAGTGTTCTAGGTTTTAAAGTGTTAAGGAAATGCAGCCTACATCCAAGCCTTCTGCTATGAAGAGCAAAGTGTAGGATTTTTTTTTTAAACGGTTCTCACAGTTGCTAAATGATTCATTTCTTCTGTATCTGTTGTATTTATTAGGTGATGCGCGCCACCATCATTTGTAGGCTTTCAGTCATATGGGTCGTGGCGTATGAGACGAAATATATGACAGGATTAAGAATACCTTGGTAGGGAGGGCGCAGCATGTGATCTTGTATGGAAAGCAGCGATAGATGTGGAACTAATTGGGTGTAGCCGGCCGGAGTGGCCGAGCGGTTCTAGGTGCTTCAGTCTGGACCCGCAGGACCGCTACGGTCGCAGGTTCGAATCCTGCCCCGGGCATGGATGTGTGTGATGTCCTTAGGTTAGTTAGGTTTACGTAGTTCTACGTTCTAGGGGACTGATGACCTCAGAAGTTAAGTCCCATAGTGCTCAGAGCCATTTAATTGGGTGTACCACAGGGAAGTGTGTTAGGTTGTATTTTGTTGTTTATTAAAGATTTTGCAGACTTTTTGCAGATGAAGCAGTTATCTGCAAAGAAGTGCACTCTGAACGAAACTGTATAAATAATCAGTCAGATCTTGATCAGATTTCAGAGTGGCGCAAAGACTGGTAGCTTCATTTAAATGATCAGAGTGCACTTCACAAAGCGAAAAACGTATAGCATCCTGTGAACATAATATTAGTGAGTTACAGTTCGAATCTGTAAATTCATACAAATAGTTACGTGTCATCCTTAGTAGGAGCGTGAAGTGGAACAATCACGTATGCTCAGTCATGGGTAAAGCACGTAGCAGCCTACAGTTGTTTGGTAGAATGCAAGGGAAGTGCAATCAGTCTACAGAGGAGGTTGCTTACAAATCACTCGTGCTACGCATCCTAGAATATTGTTGAAGTGTGTGGGACATACACGAGGCAGGACTAGCAGGGAGTATTGAATGTATACAGAGAAGGGCAGCACAAATATCCACAGGTTTGCTTGATCCAAATGTGGAGTGGCAGAGTCTTGCAGATAGATGGAACTATTCTGAGAAAGTCTACTGAGAAAATTCCCGGAAGTGGCTTTAAATGACGACTCTAAGAACATGCTGAAACCTACCAACCAACCACATATCTCTTCCATAGGGATTTTTAGGATAAGATTAGATTAATTACTGCATTCCCTGAGGGCTTTAAACAATCATTTTTCCCGTACTCTGTGCGTGAATCTAATGGGAAAAAGCCCTAATAATTGGTGCAGTGAAGCGTAGCCTCTGCCATACATTTTACAACGGCTCAAAGAGTATAGATGTAGATGTGGATTGACTTGTGGCACCAAGGCCTATCAGAAATGCCAAACACGGAATTAAAACTGTCGAAGGTGTTAAACTCTGTTGCAAGACAATACAGTGAAATGTAACTATGCAACTTTTAAAAATATGAGAAATTTGGTTTCAGCGATCTGATTGCCCTCTCACTCACATGCATGTGCAATAAGCTAAATGTAGCTGATGTAATGAAACTGTTCCTCTGAATATGAGGGAGTAAATCCTTTAAAACAGGGGACCAAGAATTCGGCCCACAAGCTGGGATCCAGCATGAATGCCCTCAGTGTCATAGTGGTCTCTTGGTCCTGATTTTCCCCACCACCACAGCGTGAGAAGGAGGAAGAGGGGGGAAACGCCGAATGCGCTGCATTTAAATGACAATACAGTCACACAGCATACAACCAGATTATATATTTCTCACTTACCAACAACATACACTCCTGGAAATTGAAATAAGAACACCGTGAATTCATTGTCCCAGGAAGGGGAAACTTTATTGACATATTCCTGGTGTCAGATACATCACATGATCACACTGACAGAACCACAGGCACATAGACACAGGCAACAGAGCATGCACAATGTCGGCACTAGTACAGTGTATATCCACCTTTCGCAGCAATGCAGGCTGCTATTCTCCCATGGAGACGATCGTAGAGATGCTGGATGTAGTCCTGTGGAACGGCTTGCCATGCCATTTCCACCTGGCGCCTCAGTTGGACCAGCGTTCGTGCTGGACGTGCAGACCGCGTGAGACGACGCTTCATCCAGTCCCAAACATGCTCAATGGGGGACAGATCCGGAGATCTTGCTGGCCAGGGTAGTTGACTTACACCTTCTAGAGCACGTTGGGTGGCACGGGATACATGCGGACGTGCATTGTCCTGTTGGAACAGCAAGTTCCCTTGCCGGTCTAGGAATGGTAGAACGATGGGTTCGATGACGGTTTGGATGTACCGTGCACTATTCAGTGTCCCCTCGACGATCAACAGTGGTGTAAGGCCAGTGTAGGAGATCGCTCCCCACACCATGATGCCGGGTGTTGGCCCTGTGTGCCTCGGTCGTATGCAGTCCTCATTGTGGCGCTCACCTGCACGGCGCCAAACACGCATACGACCATCATTGGCACCAAGGCAGAAGCTACTCTCATCGCTGAAGACGACACGTCTCCATTCGTCCCTCCATTCACGCCTGTCGCGACACCACTGGAGGCGGGCTGCACGATGTTGGGGCGTGAGCGGAAGACGGCCTAACGATGTGCGGGACCGTAGCCCAGCTTCATGGAGACGGTTGCGAATGGTCCTCGCCGATACCCCAGGAGCAACAGTGTCCCTAATTTGCTGGGAAGTGGCGGTGCGGTCCCCTACGGCACTGCGTGGGATCCTACGGTCTTGGCGTGCATCCGTGCGTCGCTGCGGTCCGGTCCCAGGTCGACGGGCACGTGCACCTTCCGTCGACCACTGGCGACAACATCGATGTACTGTGGAGACCTCACGCCCCACGTGTTGAGCAATTCGGCGCTACGTCCACCCGGCCTCCCGCATGCCCACTATACGCCCTCGCTCAAAGTCCATCTACTGCACATACGGTTCACGTCCACGCTGTCGCGGCATGCTACCAGTGTTAAAGACTGCGATGGAGCTCCGTATGCCACGGCAAACTGGCTGACACTGACGGCGGCGGTGCACAAATGCTGCGCAGCTAGCGCCATTCGACGGTCAACACCGCGGTTCCTGGTGTGTCCGCTGTGCCGTGCGTGTGATCATTGCTTGTACAGCCCTCTCGCAGTGTCCGGAGCAAGTATGGTGGGTCTGACACACCGGTGTCAATGTGTTCTTTTTTCCATTTCCAGGAGTGTAGATTAAAAGCAAAGACAATTTTCAGTATTATTTATTTTTGGCGCCATGAAGTAGTAATATGATTTTTATGTGGCACAAATTGTCAGGCCACCGATATATGCTGTCAGTTTCACAGATTTCTGCGCTGAGATTGCCACATAAAAAGAACTTATTTAATTTTATAATCGAAAAAAGGTATTTCAGACACATGTGGAGCGGTTTTAACGTAAGAGCATTTGTCTTTAAAATGAGAATTGCGTTGCAGATCGATCAGTTACATGTGCACATGTTCAGGGGCGCTTTCAACTGGAAGAGTAGCCGGTGTCAAAAACAGCTCGAAAAGATATTAAAGATTGGTAGTGTCCTAAAAATGATAAGAAACCTAGCATGATTCGTTCAAGGCCAATAGATTTTTCAAACCTCGCGCTTTGTTTAACGGCCCTGAGCTTACGAAGTGCACCATGTTTGTTAGAATTCGTCCCTTGTACAAGGCGATTTATTTTTAGATGCAACCACATCAAATTAGATATAAGTTGTTTCTCACCCTGCAGTGTCTTACTGTGGTCAATGAGCAGTTCAGTACACTCAAAATGTGATGTCAGCATTATGAATTTTATAATTTTCATTCCTGTACTTCTTTTTCCTCCATAAATTTCACAATAGCGGGTTTAAACCCAAAAAACGTTCCAGGCGTGCCCCTTGGTTTAACCAACGTACTTTGCGATGATATAAGAAGTCGCTATAATCTTCGTTCAGTCCCAACGAAAACTGTTGCAGCCGATAGTGGAATATGCGTGCGAATTCAGAAATTTTATCAATTTCTTCACGTGCTTCGTACCTGCAAATTTAGCACCAAGTGATTCCTGATATGCAGAACAGTGAACCTCATCTGTCGATCGTTGTAATTCTTTGCCCTTTTATTGTCAGCTAATTCTTTAAATTCTTCCCTAGTCGTATTCTAATGTCGTTTCGTAGCAAATCTGCAGTACTCGTCGAATAGGCGACTGCATAGTAGCTACTGAGAATTCTCGTCCTTCTCTTCTGTCATTACCGTTCAGTTTTAAAGGCTTGTACGATAGGTCGCTAGATCGCCTCTTTTTCACGCAAATATCACTGAAGCTGTGGAAATCCTTCATCCCAAGAAAAAAAGGGAAAATTAACAGCACCTACGCCATGACTTTGCCCAACTGAAGAGAGTTGTAGCGACCGAAAAAAGCCACCCCGCCATACTGAATGAAATGTCACACTGTAGCGGATGCACCAAAGACAGGCCCAAACACAGTTCACGCATCCAGCTCCGTTTTAAAATCAACCATGATGATCATTGATGATGGTTCAAATGGCTCTAAACACTATGGGACCTAACAACTGAGGTCATCAGACCCCTAGACTTAGAACTACTTAAACCTAACTAACACACATCCACGCCCGAGGCAGGATTCGAACCTGCTACCGTAGCAGCAGCGCGTTTCCGGACAGAAGCGCCTACAACCGCTCGGCCACAGCGGCCGGCCATTGATGATGATTAAGATGTTTCTGATTATCTTGGTAATGTTGACTGCTTGCGGCCGGCCGGAGTGGCCGTGCGGTTCTAGGCGCTAGAGTCTGGAACCGAACGCCCGCACGGTCGCAGGTTCGAATCATGCCTCGGGCATGGATGTGTATGATGTCCTTAGGTTAGTTAGGTTTAATTAGTTCTAAGTTCTAGGCGACTGATCACCTCAGAAGTTAAGTCGCATAGTGCTGAGAGCCATTAGAACCATTTTCACTGCTTGCAGTATACACTTTAAGACAAAAACAAGAAGTTATGAACATTGGCCACAAACTGATATTTACACGTGAACCGACGGAAAATGCAAGACTGTAAACTTTTGCGGCCGATGGAATGTGTGACGCTACAGCGCTATTTCACCGCGCAACTTGTAAAGACAGGAAACAGGAGACATGTCTATACTGGGCATAAAGTAACGGAAAATTTCATCCATTGCACTCGATTGGACAGGAACTACACCTCGCACACAAGCGTGTGAATAACATACGCAGATATAAAATTCCCTGGCAGATTGAAACCGTGTGCCGGACCGAGAGTCGAACTCGGGAACTTCTCCTTTCGCGGGCAAGTGCTCTACCGACTGAGCTACCCAAACAGGACACAAGACCCGTCCTCACAGCTTTACTTCCGCCAGTACGTAGAGCACTCGCCAGTGAAAGGCAAAGGTGCCGAGTTCGAGCCTCGGTCCGGCACACAGATTTAATCTTCTAAGAAGTTTCATACCAGTGTACATTCCGTTGCAGAGTGTAAATTTCATTCTGGCAACATACGCAGATGTCAGCATTTGAGAGAGGACGTGTACTTGGGCTCAAAGCAGCCCGTTGGAGTAATCAGAGAATCGCTCGACATTTGAATAGGAGCGATGCCACTGTTAGATAGCGTTGGCAGGAACGGGTGAACCATGGCCGAACACAGCGTCAAGAACGAAGGTGCTTCCGTGACCATAAGGACCATTAATAGGCGGTTCACAGAAAGGAGGCTGAGCTCACGACGCCCTTTGCACCGACTACCATTAACCTCTGTACACCAACAAGCCTGTCTGAAGTGGTTTTGTGCACATTCGGCGTGGAATCTGATAGTGTGAAGATATTACAAGTTGTGTTGATAACTTTCTCTTCTTGTGCTTCCTTTTACTTTGTACATACATCTTTCATGGTCTAGAACCTTATTTTTGTCTTGTTATGTGATGTGAAAGGTGACTTGTTTGCTTTATTTGCATTGCTACACGAATTTCCCGTAAACTGTGTATGACAAGTTTCATTCTGTGTTTAATTTTCTATGCAATGCTTACGTATAATGCGCTGCGTAAACTAACTGTAGTACTCAACGATATTGTACACTCCTGGAAATTGAAATAAGAACACCGTGAATTCATTGTCCCAGGAAGGGGAAACTTTATTGACACATTTCTGGGGTCAGATACATCACATGATCACACCGACAGAACCACAGGCACATAGACACAGGCAACAGAGCATGCACAATGTCGGCACTAGTACATTGTATATCCACCTTTCGCAGCAATGCAGGCTGCTATTCTCCCATGGAGACGATCGTAGAGATGCTGGATGTAGTCCTGTGGAACGGCTTGCCATGCCATTTCCACCTGGCGCCTCAGTTTGACCAGCGTTCGTGTTGGACGTGCAGACCGCGTGAGACGACGCTTCATCCAGTCCCAAACATGCTCAATGGGGGACAGATCCGGAGATCTTGCTGGCCAGGGTAGTTGACTTACACCTTCTAGAGCACGTTGGGTGGCACGGGATACATGCGGACGTGCATTGTCCTGTTGGAACAGCAAGTTCCCTTGCCGGTCTAGGAATGGTAGAACGATGGGTTCGATGACGGTTTGGATGTACCGTGCACTATTCAGTGTCCCCTCGACGATCACCAGTGGTGTACGGCCAGTGTAGGAGATCGCTCCCCACACCATGATGCCGGTTGTTGGCCCTGTGTGCCTCGGTCGTATGCAGTCCTGATTGTGGCGCTCACCTGCACGGCGCCAAACACGCATACGACCATCATTGGCACCAAGGCAGAAGCGACTCTCATCGCTGAAGACGACACGTCTCCATTCGTCCCTCCATTCACGCCTGTCGCGACACCACTGGAGGCGGGCTGCACGATGTTGGGGCGTGAGCGGAAGACGGCCTAACGGTGTGCGGGACCGTAGCCCAGCTTCATGGAGACGGTTGCGAATGGTCCTCGCCGATACCCCAGGAGCAACAGTGTCCCTAATTTGCTGGGAAGTGGCGGTGCGGTCCCCTACGGCACTGCGTAGGATCCTACGGTCTTGGCGTGCATCCGTGCGTCGCTGCGGTCCGGTCCCAGGTCGACGGGCACGTGCACCTTCCGCCGACCACTGGCGACAACATCGATGTACTGTGGAGACCTCACGCCCCACGTGTTGAGCAATTCGGCGGTACGTCCACCCGGCCTCCCGCATGCCCACTATACGCCCTCGCTCAAAGTCCGTCAACTGCACATACGTTTCACGTCCACGCTGTCGCGGCATGCTACCAGTGTTAAAGACTGCGATGGACCTCCGTATGCCACGGCAAACTGGCCGACACTGACGGCGGCGGTGCACAAATGCTGCGCAGCTAGCGCCATTCGACGGCCAACACCGCGGTTCCTGGTGTGTCCGCTGTGCCGTGCGTGTGATCATTGCTTGTACAGCCCTCTCGCAGTGTCCGGAGCAAGTATGGTGGGTCTGACACACCGGTGTCAATGTGTTCTTTTTTCCATTTCCAGGAGTGTATGTAATGTGATGCGAGAGCAATATCGATAGTTGCACTCAGACAGTAAAAGTCTTACGAAGGTGTGCAATGTCGTGGTTGGCATACGTGAGGTTTATGTTGAGTAATCGTGCTACAGAGGATCACGCGAAAATTCATGGCCGCGTTCTTGTCTTTTGGTCACGGCTCAAACTAAACTTCAACGTGGACGTTGTGAAACAAAACATTAGACTGTGTGAGTGCAGAGAGTTTCGCGGATTACTATAAACAGCAGTGACAATGCTTGCGAGAATGGACTGTGATTGTCACGGTGGGAACAGAACTGTTTGCAGCTTTCCGAACTACACAAACTAATGCACTTTCTAGCTACTATCTCGTGTGCAAGTTAATTAGTTGCGAACGCTATAACATTAACTATCGCAGTGGAGACTTGCCAACTGATTGTGACGTGTGGCACTATTTTCGCCAGATCTGTAAATTTGCGATCGTGTTTGCTAAAAGTGTACGGACTTTGTGGGATTGAATACTGTACTGTTTTAAAACGGTGTAAGGAACGTAAGAGACAGAAACGTGTGTGTGTGTGTGTGTGTGTGTAGAACGTTTTAATCGCTCACATACGATATTGGATCTACACAACAATGACTACATCCGACTAGCCTGTGATCACAGAAACGCAAAGGAGGATAATATCATTGCATGATGGAGCCTATACCAATCTAGAGGATGTATCCATGGCAATTCGTGATTAATGGAGTCATAGTAATTACGCCGCCAGTACCGACGAGCTACCCTGACGTCATGGTGCATCGTCGTGATGATAAGCTGCAACGCCAAGCGCTCTCCTTTATAAATACTAAAAACATTTTAAACAGTTCCAAATGTAATTTATTTTTGGATTTATTGATTGTTTCGGCGGTTCTAGGTAGAGTATTTCATACATTATGAATGAAATACATAGAACACTGGTGTAATACTCTAAAATATTTGTTATTTGTTAGACGAACCGATTTTCGGCTGTTACGCCATGATCAGATACAAAGATAAGTACGTTGTGAAGTGAAATTTTGTTGGTCCAAAGATTCTAAACTAGTTCATGTACAGAGCATCATCGTTTCCAGAGATGAAAAATGTTAATGTTAGAATTAGGAATAACATAAGGGGGATTATTTCAATGTAAATGAGATGTAAGATTATTCGACTTCTATAAAATAAGTGACACATTAACTAATGAACTACAGACAAATTACAACAGTTGTACATGGAAGAAGATATCGAACTAAAGTTTCGTGGACTATTCCAAAAAGGTGACTGAATAAAACAATCTCGTCTTTAATAGATTCTAAATTACAGAAAGATAACATATAATAATGATATTAAGCAGGCGAATGAAGCAGCTGTGATTATACAAAGTAAATTTCTTAACACAATTTTAAGGAGGTTGCTGGTCCTTATGCCCACAGTATTACTTTCCAGACTGTGTTACATTGAAGCATAAGTTCGTAGCACTTCTCCATAATAATAAACGTAACGGATACGTATATCAGAGACTTTACTCATCAATAATATATTTACCTTCACTATTTACAAGAGTCTGCCGACATTGGGATAACTTTTCGATTCCTCGACTATACAAATCACGTGATTTTGGGGCGAAGAACTCGTCGAACCATGTTCGGAGTGCATATACATCCGGAAAAGAAATTCCTTGAAGGTTGTCCGATAGAGAGAAAAAGACGAAAATCTAAGGTGTGCAAAATCAGGTGAAAAAGGTGGGTTCGGAATGAATTCCCAATCCAGCTCCAGTATGGTGTTTTTTGTCGGTCTAGTGGAATGTGGACGAGCGTTATCGTGGGGCTGCATCACTATACGCCGCCTTCCTGGTTTGTTATTGTTGGTACTTCTGCAAGACGTCTCCATTGTTGAAAATAAATGTCAGTAGCGATGGTTACACCTCGCGGAAAAAAATCGTAATACATCACACTGTCGCTATTCCACCAGATGCGCGACGTTATCTTTTGTGGATGCGTGCAGGTCTTTTTACGGGTAGTGTAAGTAGGCTGTTTAGGTTTTTTTATTGGTAACGCCACGTAGCGCTCTGTATGAAAATCACTGGCTGTGCTGTGTGCAGTCTGTGGCTGGTTTGCATTGTTGTTGGCTATTGTAGTGTTGGGCAGCTGGATGTTAACAGCGCGTAGCCTTGCGCAGTTGGAGGTGAGCCACCAGCAGTGGTGGATGTGGGGTGTGAGATGGCGGAGTTTTGAGAGCGGATGATCTGGACAGAGTCAGTAAATTTGTAAAACTGGATGTCAGGAACTGATATATATATTATGACTTTTGAACACTATTAAGGTAAATACATTGTTTGTTCTCTATCAAAATCTTTCATTTGCTAACTATGCCTATCAGTAGTTTGTGCCTTCAGTAGTTTGAATCTTTTATTTAGCTGGCAGTATTGGCGCTCGCTGTATTGCAGTAGTTCGAGTAACGAAGATTTTTGTGAGGTAAGAATTCATGAAAGGTATAGGTTATTGTTAGTAGGGATTACTGAAAGTCAGACTGCGTTGCGCTAAAAATATTGTGTGTCGCTTTAGTGAATGTCTGAGTACGTTCAGTTTTGCTCAGCTGTTTGAAAATCAAATAATGTAAGAGGTTTCTCTGTATAGTAATTCATTAAGTTTTCTAAGGGGACGTTTCATATGCCGACCCTTAGCCGAGGATACCTCACTGGAATCTTCTGATTTTTTCTTGTAGTTTGTGTAATTAGTGTATCTATTGTTTATTGCTAGCGTGTAATTGTAGAGAGAATCTTCTTTGTAGTTGTAGTTTTTCATTGTTGTACAGTCAAACACTTGTGGCATGCATGTAGATTTGCACCTAGTATTTTGCAGCTGCGCTTGCAACTAACTAAATATTATTTTCAGTGCTGTGTTAATCATCATCATCATCATTTATGACTGATTATGCCTTTCAGCGTTCAGTCTGGAGCATAGCCTCCTTATAAAATTTGCACCTAGTATTTTGCAGCTGCGCTTGCAACTAACTAGATATTATTTTCAGTGCTGTGTTAATCATCATCATCATCATTTATCACTGATTATGCCTTTCAGCGTTCAGTCTGGAGCATAGCCCCCTTATAAAATTCCTCCATGATCCCCTATTCAGTGCTAACATTGGTGCCTCTTCTGATGTTAAGCCTATTACTTCAAAATCTTTCTTAACCGAATCCAGGTACCTTCTCCTTGGTCTACCCCGACTCCTCCCGCCCTCTACCGCTGAACCCATGAGTCTCTTGGGTAACCTTGCTTCTCCCATGCGTGTAACATGACCCCACCATCTAAGCCTGTTCGCCCTGACTGCTACATCTATAGAGTTCATTCCCAGTTTTTCTTTGATTTCCTCATTGTGGACACCCTCCTGCCATTGTTCCCATCTACTAGTACCTGCAATCATCCTAGCTACTTTCATATCCGTAACCTCAACCTTGTTGATAAGGTAACCTGAATCCGCCCAGCTTTTGCTCCCATGCAACAAAGTTGGTCGAAAGATTGAACGGTGCGCAGATAACTTAGTCTTGGTACTGACTTCCTTCTTGCAGAAGAGAGTAGATCATAGCTGAGCGCTCACTGCATTAGCTTTGCTACACCTCGCTTCCAGTTTTTTCACTGTGTTGCCATCCTGTGAGAATATGCATCCTAAGTACTTGAAACCGTCCACTTGTTCTAACTTTGTTGCTCCTATTTGGCACTCAGTCCGTTTATATCTCTTTCTCACTGACATTACTTTCGTTTTGGAGATGCTAATCTTCATACCATAGTCCTTACATTTCTGATCAGGCTCTGAAATATTACTTTGCAAACTTTCAATCGAATCTGCCATCACAACTAAGTCATCTGCATATGCAAGACTGCTTATTTTGTGTTCACATATCTTAATCCCACCCAGCCAGTCTATTGTTTTCAACATATGGTCTATAAATAATATGAACAACAATGGAGACAGGTTGCAGCCTTGTCTTACCCCTGAAACTACTCCGAACCATGAACTCAATTTACCGTCAACTCTAACTGCTGCCTGACTATCCATGTAAAGACCTTTAATTGCTTGCAAATGTTTGCCTCCTATTCCATAATCTCGTAGAACAGACAATAACTTCCTCCTACGAACCCGGTCATATGCCTTTTCTAGATCTATAAAGCATAGATACAATTACCTGTTCCACTCATAACACTTCCCCATTATTTGCCGTAAACTAAAGATCTGGTCCTGACAACCTCTAAGAGGCCTAAACCCACACTGATTTTCATCCAATTGGTCCTCAACTAATACTCACACTTTCCTTTCAACAATACCTGAGAAGATTTTACCCACAACGCTGATTAAAGAGTTGTTACAATCTTTTCTGTTTCCATGTTTAAAGATTGGTGTGATTACTGCTTTTGTCCAGTCTGATGGAACCTGTCCCGACTCCCAGGCCATTTCAATTATCCTGTGTAGCCATTTAAGACCTGACATTCCACTGTATTTGATGAGTTCCGACTTAATTTCATTCACCCCAGCTGCTTTATTGCACTGCAATCTATTGACCATTTTCTCCACTTCCTCAAATGTGATCCTACTTCCATCATCATTCCTCTCCCATTCTACCTCAAAATCTGAAACATTACTGATCATATTTTCACCTACATTGAGCAACTCTTCAAAATATTCCCTCCATCTGCCCAAGACATCCACAGGATTCACCAGCAGTTTTCCTGACCTGTCCAAAATACTTGTCATTTCCGTCTTACCTCCCTTTCGAAGACTGATAATTACACTCCAGAATGGTTTTCCAGCAGCTTGACCCATAGTCTCCAACCTGTTTCCAAAGTCTTCCCAAGATTTCTTCTTAGATGCTGCAATTATCTGTTTGGCTTTGTTTCTTTCTTCAACATAACTTTCTCTGTCTACCTGAGTTCTAGTAAGTCGCCATTTCTTATCCGCCTTCTTTTTCCTTTTACAGGCTGCCTTGACTGTGTCATTCCACCAAGCTGTTTGCTTTATCCTACTTTTACACACTACTGTTCCAAGACATTCTTTAGTCACTTCTAGTTCTGTGTCCCTGTACCTTGTCCATTCCTTTTCCAATGACTGTAATTGACTACATTCAACTAACTGGTATCTTTCTGAGATCGCTGTTATGTACTTGTGCCTGATTTCCTTATCCTGAAGTTTCTCCAGTCTTACCCTCCTACATATGGACCTGACCTCCTGCACTTTCGGCCTCACAATCCCAATTTCACTGCAGATTAAATAATGATCAGTGTCATCAAAGAATCCTCTGAATACACGTGGGTCCCTCACAGCCTTCCTGAATTCCTGATCTGTTATTATGTAGTCAATGACAGATCTGGTTCCCCTGCCTTCCCAAGTATACCGGTGAATGTTCTTATGTTTAAAAAAGGAGTTTGTGATTACTAAGCCCATACTGGCACAGAAATCCAAGAGTTGTTTCCCGTTCCTGTTGGCCTCCATATCCTCTCCAAATTTACCCATAACCTTTTCATACCCTTTTGTTCGATTTCCAATCCTGGCGTTAAAATCACCCATGAGCAGAACACTGTCCTTGTCCTTTACTCTAACAACTACATCACTGAGTGCCTCATAAAAACTATCCATCTTATCTTGATCTGTCCCTTCACAATGCGAATATACTGACACAATCCTAATTTTCTTGCTAGACACTCTCAAATCTATCCACATCAGTCGTTCGTTTACATACCTTATTGCAACTACGCTGGGTTCCATTTCTTTCCTGATGTAAAGCCCTACACCCCATTGTGCTATTCCTGCTTTGACTCCTGACAGGTAGACCTTGTATTCTCCTACTTCCTCTTCTTTCCCATCCCTTACTCGAATGTCACTAACAGCTAAAACGTCCAGCCCCATCTTACTTGCAGCCTCTGCCAGCTCTACCTTCTTCCCAGAGTAGCCCTCATTGATATTAATAGCTCCCCATCTCATTACTATTTGTTTGCCAAGTCGTATCTTAGGAGTCCCTGGTTTGTCAGTTGTAGGTGGGACTCCATCACCTCCAAAGGTCTGAGGCATTTTGCATCATATTTAAAGTACCAGGGAAGCAGGTTGCTAGTCTTACTTGCTCCGAGTCCCATTGGGTTTTACCCCTAACGGTTGAGGGACTAACCGGTGGATTTGGTAGTCTTTGCCGTATGAGCACAAAGGTGACCACGACTCAGAATATGTCCGAGATGCCTAGCCTTCTTCCAAAGGAACTGGTATCCCGACTGTCGGGACCACTTACTTGGCCACTCATACGTTGCCCGTGGTTCATGAACTAGGATATGACTGCAGGAACCCACACCATGAACCATGCTATGTTAATGTGTTTTCTTATTTTACTCTTCCAATTGTGCTTTTCTGTGTTATCGTGTGAAACATTGTGACAATTATGGCGTGTGAGAAACGAAATACTAGGCTCCAAAGTAAACTGAGAAATGACAGTGAAGACGAAAGCAGTGTGTTAGCGCCACCACGTAATGAATTAACTAATGTTCAACATAGTAATTTGATAATTGTGCATAGGGAAATGGAGCAGGCGGCAAATAATGGTGTAGACATTGAAACAAGTAGTGAACAGGGAAACATTATCGATCGATCGTCCGGCAACAGCTCGCCTCAAGAATCCGAAATGACAGGACACAATATTGAAAATACTGTAGACTCAGGTTTTGGGCTCTCACCGTTTTCTCAAGTGAATCAAGACACATTTTCTGCTTGTCAAAATGTAAATGTTGCCGGTGAAAATGCACTACCAAAAAGCATAGAGAAACAGATTCCAAACACTAATACATTATTATTGCAATTAATGCAACAAATGGATCAAAATCAGAGACAAACACAGCAACAGCTTCAAAAGTTAGACACTACGCTTGAACAAACACGTGAAGATTTAACTGCAGAGTTACTTAAAATTGAATATAAATGTCGAAATGTCTGTAATGACGTAAAAACACAAATTTGTGAGCATTTTCAACCTATTTTTTCGCGGCATGAAAATGCATTACAGAATCAAGAAGCAGCCATAAAAGAACTGCAAACTAATGTTCATGAAAATCATGACACCTTGCAAGCTAAAATTGACTCAGTTGCATCTACCGATTCGGTTACGCAACTTGCAAAAAGTCAGGAAAACTTAAAGGACACAGTAGATACGATTTCAACACAAATGGACACTCTGAAACTTGGTTCAGAAAAACACCCTGAGGAAATAAGTTCTCTATCGGAGAAAGTAGCCGAACTTTCGGACCAGTTCACCAACTTATCCACAAAGGTAGAGGGTGATATGAATGACACAAGACCCGTAGCTTTCACTGACACAGAAGAGTATAAACAAATTAGAAAATTCAAACAAAATCAAAATGAAATCAATACACAGTACAAAAGAGAAATCCAGGAAGTACAAGATCAGTTGACACAGGTAATACAAGAATTACGTATTTCAGTGGACACTCGCGCTCCAAGATGGGAAGAGGAACTTAGAAATACAGAAAAGTCACAAAATAATTACACAGGGCATTTCGGAAATTATGAAAGAAATTGGCAAGGTGCACCGAATTTTGAGATGGAACCGCCGACATGACGTAACAATGACCGATATGCGACTCGCCGACACGATGATTTTGACTATAAGCTGTTCATTACTACACGTAAATTCAAAACATTTAGGAATTCTGGCAACAACATTATCCACAAGCGTGGCTCCATCAATTCTCTCATTGTTTTCCTCCCAACTGGTCATTAGAGCACTGATTAGAATTTATGTGTGGCTACTTGGAGAATGAACCAGCAATAAGAATGCGATCGGTCATTCACGATTGTCACAGTGAAGGAGAATTTTATCATGCCTTCCTCTCAGCATATTGGTCTCAAGCTACACAAGACCAAGTAAAACATAGCATCATAATGATGAAACTTTTCGAACAATATGAATTTTCCAGTCTTATGAAATATTTTGAAGACATGTTGCACAAGAATCAGTATCTGTCAAACCCTTACAGCCCCTCAGAACTCATCCGCATTTGCTTAATCAAATTGCCTGAACATTTACGACATATTATTTTGGCAGGACGTTGCAAAGACGACATTGAAGCTTTTCAGGGACTCTTACAAGCATTGGAAATTGACACTGACAATCGCGGAACGCGAAAACAGGAACACAACAATTACAGGTCACATCCATCACAATTCCGCGATGAAATAAATAATAACTGGACATGACAAGGCTATTCTTACTACGCAAATCGTAAACAAAACAGACACCACCCGTATGACAACTGTTGGCACAGTAGTAAGAATTACAGCTAAAGATTACCTCTCCGCGGCAATGACTATGACAGAGACAACCATAGGAACAGACAATATGGGAACCACAACAATTATTATTGAAGGGGACATACTAACTTCAGTCGCAACGGTCCAGCGCGCAGTTATGGTTCAGGGAGAAATTCTCCACTGCGTGACCGACAAGAAAGAGACTATGGAATCTACCGACATGACGACAGACGATATAATCATAACGACAGACCTGAATTGCATCAGAACTGGCGGGATTCAAACAGGGCAGGGCCCTCTCGACAAGGTGAATTTGTAGAAGTTAGATCTCCAAATCCCAGCAACGACGCGCACCAACAAAGAGACAGACAATGACTCGCACCGCAGGCAGCTACGTGCGCCGGCTGGCTCAGCGACAAATAACATTGACGTTAACCTTGAGAAAAATTGTAGCATTCCTTACCGATGTATACCACATGATAATTGCGTTGAAGTTGAAACTCTGCGTACTAGGAAGAGTAATGGATTGCACCACATTTCACATGTAAAACCGTTTATTGAGAGATAATCTGTTTTTTAACTTAGTCTTTGCTATAACATTTTTCACTTCACGTTACTAGTACTCTTTGTCACACTTAGAAACTGTTAACATGCTACAATGTTTTGAAGTTAAATATCCAGTCAAGAACCAAGAGAACTTATTTAAACAGAAATTACGTATGCATTGTTATAGTGAACAGACGACACAGTGTTGTTATTTGTACATTCTTGCTTGTTAGTTGTATGATTACGTAACGACTATAAGGCTCACATACTTAGAGCATATACCAGTACTGCTGACGAGATTTTAATGCAACATTTTGGTTTACTTGAGAATACATTCTGGATTTAAAGTACTTTATGAGAGATACCAGATGACACAGTGGTTAGTTTATTTGACAGCTACACGATTATATCACGACGCTACTAATGTGAGACACAATTTACATTGTTGCTTTTGTGCTGTATCTGTTTTATATCTGCACAGTTTTTCTGTATTATTCTGGAAAGTAAAACATGTTTTAGTAGTAACTTTGTGGTATAGCTACAATGAGACAGCCTTTTTTGTAGCACAACAATACGTTACAGTGTAGTGCTTTCTTGATCACGGAATTGTACGTAATAACTACCATATCTATACACATAGCATTTCGCTTTTGTTTATTACGAGGTAAGTACATTGAGTTCCACAGAACTTTGCTTACGGACGACGATAATTACGACACTTGGCACATTTCTACCCTTAAGTAATGACAGAGATTATCTTACAACAAGACGCACAGTTTTGCGCTACAGTACACGTATATGAGTGATTAATTTTGTACTTAAAACATTTATTTTTAAAGATTTTTGAATTACAAAGATACAAAGGTTTTCCGTGATACATTTCATTCCATTGCTGTATTTTGTAACAGTTGATGGTAAAATTACATTAATCCTCAGGGGGGGGGGGGGAGGGGTACACGCTTACTTTGTGTACCATGTGTTTGGCAAGTACAAGGAGCCCTATCTAATATGACATTTGCTTATTCAACATTACACGTCGGTACCATATTTCCCTAACACAGAATTACACAGCTATCTGATTATTTGACAGAGAAACAAACATTCTTTTTACTACGTCAGTGACACATGTTTACGCAATTACACAGTTGGATAACTTCACACTAATGAAATTGTATTTTGTCTGTACTTTGAGAATTGTTGTGAACCATTGTGATACTGTGAGAGCTTTGAATGATATATTTGGTATGGAATCATGATTTTTAAAGTACGTTTGAGGTAAATGACACTATTGAAATGAGCAGAGAATTTGGTTTTAGATTTTGAGACTATTGCAGAAAGCTACGACGTTTCTGAGATTTGACTGAGGTGTTATGATGTAATTATTACGATGACGATGTGTATTAATGTGTTGAGGTACGTTTATGATCAATAACCTGATGCTATATGAGGAATTTGATTATGCTACATATTTATTATGATGAAATATTGAAGAAGTGTCGACGAATTGTATATGTGTAATAAGGTAAGGAATAATGTGTAGTGGTTAGCAACTCTGATTTGTGAAAAAGGATGTTGGAAACCAAGAATCGTACTTTAAGAGTTATGAAATGTGTGTATGTGCGTGAATGTATCACAATGCCGACGAATATTTTTTGGACACTGTTGTATTTATAGGATTTTGTTTCTACACATTTGTAACGCAAATTCTCGACCTGTGAAATTTTTATATGAGGCTGTCACCGTAGTGGAAACTGCTGTCATAAATATTTCGGTAAGAAAAGAGGCCATTATCCTCGATATTGACATTTCTTTGTAGAAAGCATACAAATACGACACGCCCAAACTTGAAAACATATGATTACACTGTGGAGCTCTTACTTTATGATATTTACTATAATGCCTAATGAAATGATGAGAAACATTTTACATATATTGTCTTTCTAGTTGAGAGATTGCTCATTTTGTTTAATATCTAGTTTCTAGTTGCACTGCAGCATTGGTTAAAATAAAATTTAATAGATGTACTAATATCACTATTTTCTGTCTACAGACCCAGTAAAGAATAATTTTATTATGTACTTTTGTAGAAAAGAGAGCACAAATAGACATTTACCTTCACAGGAATTGCAAAAATAATTTTTTAACGGTTTGGTAACTTGTCTGCTAGAGTAAGTCAAGGTGATACATCACTCTTGTGTTAACATGTGACATAGGTATTAGACACGGCCATCTTTACTGTAATATTTTTTCTCCCTGAGCTTTGTCATGATTGGATATAAGTTATTGCATTTGTTGCTGCTGCTTGCCAGGCATAGTGCTGCTGAATTTCACTTTGTATTATTCTGTTAAGCCAATTTTACTACTGATTTATTTTTCTTATTTGCTGCACATTGCCTTATATTAGTTGTAATGTTGCATTTGCTTTGCTAATTTAGATATACTGCTGCTTGCTTTGCAAATCTGCATTTTTTTGTCATTGCTGTTTGTGTTAATTGTTTTGTACTGCTGCATTGTCTCGTCCCTTAGTTTAGCATCTGAGCTCAGTTGATTTAAGTTAGCTTAAGATGGGGTAGGCTATATGAGAGAATGAGTTGTGATGAATTGGAAGACGTGCATTGAGAAGCTATAAGAAAATGGTTTGGCCAAAAAAGTATTTTGAAAGAGGATATGAACAAAAAAACTAGGATTTAGGGACAACAGGCTTAGGTAGGATTTTCTTGGAAATAAATGATGAGGTAAGATAGTGGAAAATAAATAATGAGGTAAGAAATATGTGAACATATAAATACAGAAAGCTGCTTGGATTGGATTTTTTTGGTGGAAACAAATGTTGAAATAAGACGAAAGATCTATGGAATGAAGTTTTGGGTTGGACTGCAGTACCAAGTGTTACACTGAAAACGAACCCTGCCCTTTCCTCTTGTGTTATTCTGCTATGTGTTTATGTACCATTGTGTATTTGTGTTTTTCCTGTCTTTATGTCTTTAGCTGATGAGAGTTATGTTGTAGAATTTTTGTAATACTATGTTATTTACTTTGTAAAGATGTTTAGACATTATTTATCTGTTCTGTTTTGTTGCTCATGTGTGAAGTTGATGTTTCAAAAGTTATTCTGATCTTTTATGTATGTACTTATGTCATAATTCCTGTAACACTGGCATATATGTTATTTCGATTCTTTTGTAAAGTCTGTATTACTAAAAATGTTATCTGTATTGTTATGTTCTTTAATGATATATTTTGTACCTTTGCAATTGTATTCTTATGTTGTAAATTTATAATTGCATAGATACCTGTTCTTCAAATTAAGCATTCATTTCACTGCACACATTTTTGTTGGTCATAGTATATGCACAATATGTGAAAAAAAAGGACTGTTAGTGCTTGCACGTGTGTTGATAATTCAGCAAGGGACTGGTTAACAGCATTGCTGGTTCTAAGGACAATTCCAAAAACTTTGTAAGTACACAAGTGATGGTTTAGGGACTTGCTACAATTTCCGCAAGACTCTTCGATGGTGATTGTGCACCTGCACATTCGCAGCAGATGGCTGCTGGCCGTCTCTACACGGACTGAAGTGGGTCTGCACCTTTGATGGCCCACCAATACCGTAATCTCCACGAGGACTGCAGTGGGTCTGCTCTGTGATGACCTATCTACCAATATTTTTCAAAACTTCGACTGACCCTGCGGTGGGTTTGCTCTGTTGTGGCCCATTACCTGTCTGCATGTCAAGAGTCAGCACTGTATTTCCGGCACTATTTCCGTGTGCATCCTCTTTTACTACTCAGACTTCGAGAAAAAAACACTGCAATTTTACTGCGATGAATGATCAGGACTGTCTTTATGGACTGTGAAAAAATTTTAGCTTTTGACCAACATTGTATCAATAAGTGTGTGCATTTGATATCTTTGTTATTGTAATTATGAAAATTTTTTTCAAATCTGTATTGGCCACTGCCCAAAACAATTTGAAAAATTTTTTGTGGGGAACATGGGGGCTATGTAAGTAGGCTGTTTAGGTTTTTTTATTGGTAACGCCACGTAGCGCTCTGTATGAAAATCACTGGCTGTGCTGTGTGCAGTCTGTGGCTGGTTTGCATTGTTGTTGGCTATTGTAGTGTTGGGCAGCTGGATGTTAACAGCGCGTAGCCTTGCGCAGTTGGAGGTGAGCCACCAGCAGTGGTGGATGTGGGGTATGAGATGGCAGAGTTTTGAGAGCGGATGATCTGGACAGAGTCAGTAAATTTGTAAGACTGGATGTCAGGAACTGATATATATATATTGTGACTTTTGAACACTATTAAGGTAAATACATTGTTTGTTCTCTATCAAAATCTTTCATTTGCTAACTATGCCTATCAGTAGTTTGTGCCTTCAGTAGTTTGAATCTTTTATTTAGCTAGCAGTATTGGCGCTCACTGTATTGCAGTAGTTCGAGTAACGAAGATTTTTGTGAGGTAAGAATTCATGAAAAGTATAGGTTATTGTTAGTAGGGATTACTGAAAGTCAGACTGCGTTGCGCTAAAAATATTGTGTGTCACTTTAGTGAATGTCTGAGTACGTTCAGTTTTGCTCAGCTGTTTGAAAATCAAATAATGTAAGAGGTTTATCTGTATAGTAATTCATTAAGTTTTCTAAGTAGTTGCTGCTTTGTTTCGACTCAACAATTCCTTTTTTTATCCTTACGTTAGCGTAAAGACACCATTTCTCGTCACCAGTAATGATACGGGATAGAAATTGTCGTTGTTGTTCACGACCAAATGGATGACGAGCAGCAGAGATGCACTGGTTTTTTGTGATTTTAGCGTAAAGCGTACGGTATCAACACGATCGATTTTGAACCTTCCCTACTGTCTGCAAATGTCGCTCAGTAGTGGAACGATCACGCACCATCACATTTGCCAGTTCTTGAATACACTGACATCTAACATTGCAGAATAATGCGTTTAAACGATCTTCATCAAGCCCTGTACGTCTTCCTGAATGTAGAGAGTCACGAATGTCAAAAAGATCTTCCTTAAAACGAGACAACCATATTCTTGTCATGCTTTGTGCAGTGGCACTATCCCAATACATGGCGCAAATGTTTGTGGCTGCCTCAACTGCTGTAATCCCTCTATTTAACTCAAAGAAAAATATGTTGGAAATGTTCCGAGTTTTCCACTTCGCATTCCATTTTCTATCGTCCACAGCTACTCTCACTACCTCCAAAGGACAAAATGTAAAGTCAATTCTCCCCATTCAGCAGAACTCACAATTCGACAAAACGTAACGTCATTTCACCCCATTCAGCAGAGCTCACAATTCCAAATTGTTTTACACCTTTGTGCGAAACTATCCTGTTTGGCTTCAGTACTGTAGCTACACCCGTTTCATCTATGTTCCAGATACTGGAAGGGAGGAGGAGAGTGCTGAGAATCAACATATAACTACTGGAAAAACAACATTTTTTGTATTAAATGTTGTCATTCTTCCAAGACTTGTGCTTTCAGATTGTCTTATGGAAAGATCATAGTTCTCTCCAAAAACCCTGAAAGCCAATCGGCCCCAGCTATTTCCTTTTGTGGCCAAGATGATGGCATTTTCAAGTTAAAGTATTTTGCACAAAGACACCCCAGTTTTCGTACTTCCTCTTTGGTCAAACCGGACATAATCTCGCTGTATCTCACGATATAATGCCCAAGTATTTTTTCCTGACTGACTGAAAACACTTTCATGTGTTTAGACTACCCACAAGTAAGGTTTCCGTCTGTTTTCTTTTTGATGAATCGAGAGAAGGTACAGTAGCAAATAATAAGTTCTTTTTCAGTGTTTCTAATAGAATACTAGCCCTTTTCTCCATTTTCCAGAACCAAAGTGACTGCTCTCTGAATCACGTCTAAAGATATCAAACCTTTTTCTGTTTTTCGTTTGTAATGATGTATTTTCTTTACCTGAAGGTAATGATGCATTTTCTTTACCTGAAGGTAAAAATGTAGACTGAAAAAACGTAAAATACAAGAACAACTAAAAGAAAAGCATTACACTATCCACTAGTCAAACATTCGACGTAGTGAAGAGCAGGGTAAGTTACAACATGCCCCGTTTCACACCTCAATATAAATCGCAAATTAACAGTCTGACAATGACGGAGCTAAAATCAGTTATTACATTGTTTGATTACAAAAAGTAACAATTTATTACTTGTGAAATATAGTATTTGTCAGTGAACGTGTTGTTATATATACAACGTTTTTAAAATTATAAACAGTTACTGACCAATGACGATTTCGATTAAAGAAATCGACCACAAAGAAAAACGTCTCCTCGTGCCGACTCTGTCCGTCAAAGTGAGGATACTGTGCAGTTGAAAGTGCTTCCATACAATGGCAGCACTTGATGGGATACTTCATGAAAAAAATGCGGATGTTGCAATTTACCTCAGTTGCAACATGCCCCTCTTTCTCCTTCATCACATCTACCTATTTAAGTCCTATTCGGATGATTCTTTCGTGGTGCTCCTTATTTTCTTAGAGTGTATTTCACCTGTATCTCTAAGGAATTTCACCCTCGGTTTCGATTTCACTTCTGTGTCTATGACGTCGTATCTGCTGAATATGTCGAGCAGTGATATACTTTTGCAGGTACATTCAGTGGTGTTTGTGAAGACCATCTGCACAATGTGCATGAATACAGTTAGTAGTGAAGAAGTGATACAAACATCTGTACACGTGATTTCCACACTCCGAAACATCCCTAGATCCACTGTTTCCGATGTGAGAGCGAAATGGAAACGTGAATGGACACGTACAGCATCAAGGCGCACAGGCCGACCTCGTCTGTTGACTGACAGAGACCGACAACAGTTGAAGAGGGTCGTAATGTGTAATAGGCAGACATCTATGCAGACCATCACACAGGAATTCCAAACTGCATCAGGATCCCCTTCCAGTACTAAGATAGTTAGACAGAAGGTGAGAAAACTTTGATTTCATGGTCGAGCGGCTGCTCATAAGCCACACATCACGCCGGTAAATGCAAAACGACGTCTCGCTTGGTGTAAGGATTGTGATTTCTCTCTTCCTCTTCTTTTTCTAGAGCCCATTTTTCGGGTGTGCCTGTTAAGATAGCAGCACACTCCCTCTTCTTTCTTCCACAGTTGCTCTCTTTCCTTGGGCCAGCTTTAGGGAAAGGGCGAATGTATTCAGGGGAAAAATATTTCTCTGCTTAAGTACCTGGAACATAATTAACCGCTTCGCCACATTCTCGGACTTACCAAGAGGATCTGAAAGTTCTTCTTCTGGAAATGGCATATCAGTAACAAAAGACGCAGAGAAATGACTTTCTTAGAATCTGTCTGTGTCAATGGGAATAAACCTGTTGCTGAGAATCTTGAAGTGAAGTTTGGAAGGTAGGAGACGAGGTACTGGTGAAATCGGAGCTGTGACGACGGGTCGTGAGTTGTGTTTGAATAGCTCAGATTGTTGAGCACTTGTCCGCAAAGGCTAAGGTCCCGAGTTAGAGTCTCGGTCCAGCACACAGTTTTAACCTGCCAGGAATTTTTATCCTGAAGTGATGTTTGCTGGTGTGAAAGTGGTGACAAGTCCTTTGTTCATAATGGAAGGTAAATCATAAATTGTCAGTGTCCTTCCTGGGTTTGCTTGCAACCAGACGTCGATACCCCTGGAGCACATCATCTTGAAAGGACCATAAACGCTTATACCAAGTAGATGTAATTTGTGAGATCAGTGAGGAGGAAATGATAGAATCACTACAGCACTGTTTTATTTATTAAGAGCTTCTATACTGAGATGGGACGAATGGTTGTCCAACAGTAGTAGGACAGGGACCTCTTTTCTTAGCCCGGTTTGCCGAATAAAATAATCGAGCACTGTTACGAAAGACTGCTCCACCATCCATCCAGAATCTGTTCCAGATGCATCCAATGGGCAAGTCACGGATAAAATGATCATGAAATTTTTTCTTGGGAGAATAATCATGGGTGGAATGAATGTTCCGTGTGCACATATAGCAGCTACTACAGTGGCCAAATCTCCCCGTTCACCAGAGCTCACAATTCGAACTTGTTTCACACCTTTGTGTTCAACTATCCTGTTTGGCTTTAGCACTGTAGTTATACCCGTTTCATCCATATTCCAAATTCTGGTAGGGGGAATACGGTCCTGTGAATAAATATTAACTTCTGGAAAAACTGCAACATGTTTCTGTTAAGTGCTGCCATTCTTCCTAGACTTGTGCTTTCAGGTTGTCTGATGGAAAGACCCTCTTGCGCCCAAGATTATGCCAATATCAAGATAAAGTACTTTGCACCTTCCTCTTTGGTCAACATTTACACAATCTCGCTGTATCTCATGATATAATCCCCGAGTATTTTTTCCTGGCTGGCTAAAAACACTTTCATGTTTTTATAGAGTGCCCACAAGTTACGTTTCCAACTTATGATGAACCGTGAGAGGGTACAGTAATAAATACTAAATTCTTTTACTGTTTTTCTAATAGAATAGTCACTCTTTCTTCCATTTTACAGAACCAAAGATGCTGCTCCCCGCATCACGTCATAGGGTATCAAGCCGTTTTCTGTTTTTCGTTCGTAATGGCGCATTTTCTTTACTTGAAGGTAAAAATTTAGACAGAGCAAACGAAATATACAAGAACAACTGAAAGAAAAGCGTTACATTATCCAATAGTCAAAAATTCGATCTAGCCAAGAACAAGGTAAGTTGCAACATGCCCCGCTTCGCACAGCCATATAAATCTCAAGTAAATAGCCTGACAAGGACTGAGATAAAATCAGTTATTACATTGTTTAATTACAAAAAAGCAACTTTTTATTACTTTTGAAATCTAATGCTTGTCTCATAACACCGAGTATACAACGTTTTTGAAACTATAAACAGTTACTGACCAATGACGATTTCGATTAAAGAAATGGACCACAAAAGAGAAACGTCTCCTTGTGCCGACTCTGTCCATCACAGTGAGGATACTGTGCAGTTGAAAGTGCTTCCACACGATGGCAGCACCCAATGGGATATTTCATGAAAGAAAATTGCAGATGTTGCAATCTTCCTCAGTTGCAACATGCCTCTCTTTACCCTTCATCATGTCTACCTATTTAAGTCCTATTCGGATGATTCCTTCGTGGCGCTTATTTTCCTAGAGTGTATTTCACCTTCAGTTTCGATTTCCCTCACCTAGTGTCTACTACGTCATATCTGGTGAATATGTCGAGTAATGATATAATTGTGCAGATGCATTCAGTGGTGTATGTGAAGTCTACCAACACAATGTGCACGAATACAGTTAGTAGTGGAGAAGTGATACATAAATCTGTACGCGAAATTTCCACACTCTTAAATATCCCTGGGTCCACGTTTCCGGAGTGAGTGATGTGGAGACGTAATGGACACGTACAGCACCAAGGCGCACAGTCCGACCTCGTCTGTTGACTAACAAAGACCACCGACAATTGAAGAGGGTCGTAATTTGTAATAGGCAGGCATCTAACCAGACCATCACACAGGAATACCAAACTGCATGAGGATCCACTTCAAGTACTAAGACAGACAGGAGGTGAGAAAACTGATTTCATGGTCGAGCGGCTGCTCATAAGCACACATCACGCCGGTAAGTGGCAAACGAAGTCTCGCTTGGTGTAAGGAGCGTAAACATTGGACAATTAAACAGTGGAAAAATGTTGTGTGGGGTGATGAATCATGGTGCACAATGTGGCGATCCTACGACAAGATGTGGGTATGGCGACTGCCCGGTGAACGTCATCTGCCAGCTTGTGTAGTGTCAACAGTAAAATTCGGAGGCGGTGGTGTTGTCGTGTTCTTCATGGAGGGGGCTTGCACCCCTTGTTGTTTTGCGTGTCACTAACACAGAACAGGCCTACGTTGATGTTTTAAGCACCTTCTTGCTTCCCACTGTTGAAGAGCAATTCGGGGATGGCGATTGCATCTTTCAACACGATCGAGAATTTTTTCATAATGAACGGCCTGTGACGGAGTGGTTGTATGACAATAACAGCCCTGTAATGGACTTGCCTGCACAGAGTCCTGACCTGAATCCTACAGAATACCTTTGGGATGTTTTGGAACGCTGACTTCTTGCCAGGCCTCACCGACCGACATCGATACCACTCCTCAGTGCAGCACTCCGTGAAGAATAGGCTGCCATTCCCCAAGAAATCTTCCAGCACCTGATTGAATGTATGTCTATGAGAGTGGAACTGTCATCAAGACTAAGGATGTGCCAACACCATACTGAATTCTAGCATTACCGATGGAGGGCGCCACGAACGTTTAAGTCATTTTCAGTCAGGTGTCCGGATACTTTTGATGACTTAGTGTGCTGGAGGAACAGGATCTGCGAATTCGTGCGTTGTGTGCTACACTACTTTCCTCCCCCCACACCCAACCCTTTGACAGATATTTTGTTCTTACCCTCACAGCGATTCTCTCTTGATAGTGATGTGTGTTCCGAGATTACCTGAAATCAGTCCACTAGTTTAGGAGATGATGTGTAAGGTTCATCGATAGACCCATCGGTAGAACCACAGATCGGCAGATATATCGATAGATAAATTACATGTAGGTCTATGGGTATGTCGATACATATATCGATACGTCGATAGTTTTATTGACCAAAGTATAGATGTATCGGTCGATATTACGATCGAGAGGTCGTTAGACCCGTATATCTATTGGTCGATCGTTAGTCCGAAAGACCACGTTGCCAATAGATCGATAGAGTGACTGTATGGTCAGTGTATTGATCGATAGATAGTTCAGTGACAGGTGGATGGTTGGATTGCACAACGATGGACTGATCGATAAAGTGACAGACGGATCGATCGACAAGTAGATCGACCGATATATCGTTAAATTAATGATATACAGCTTGATCTATAAATCAGTGGAAAGAATCGATAGATCTGTAGACCAACGAGTAAATCGACATTTCGTTATATGGAGCAACAGTTTGTCGGACGATTGCCGATTGATCTATTGGTCGATCAATGGATCGAAAGAGCGACGAAATATAGACCGACAAACGTATCGATAGGCATGTAGGCCGATAGATCGATCTGTTGAACGACATACCTGTCGGTGCGTTTGTTGGTAAGTCGATCTATAGGTAGACATGTAGTTAAATAGATCGCTATATCGATCGTTAGGTATTTCTATTGACTGGTTAATAAATCGATTAGTAGTTCGATAGATCGACTGATATAGAACTATCAGTAAATCGAAGTATTGCTAGATCGACGGGACAATAGATGGATAGATCATTGATCGGTAAATAGATTTTTATAATATGCATGGATCAAGTTTTGAAATTTGGATTCTAAATAGTGCCAAGTGCTTATGAGAGCAGCAAAATTATGAGTTATGGAGGAACACGTTGTGTGTAGAACAAGAGGTCTTTTGAATATATACACAATTATTAATTCGTCGTTACTTCCATATACATCCTACAAACTAGTGAGTAGGATATTAGTTTAGTACCTAAAACAGCCTTTTGTTTTCATATTCGATATTTGTCTATCAGCAATTGAAAGGAGTTTTATTTACAGAACGGATATTTCTGTCCTTGTTGCAGATGGTAGCCCCACAAACAATCTTGTTAGTGAGTGGGAATTTGTTTTTCAGCCCATGCAAGTTGAAATAACTGCAGATGGGTTGCAAATTGCGAGTAGCACGTTTAAGAAAATTCTCTAGTTGCTAGTTTCAGTATTTGGCAAACCCTTGTGGCGTGATTTAACTTCCGATTATAGAACTGATGCACGAGTGAAAAAATTGAAAACCTCTCTCCCCCACCCCTGCTCCCCCACCACAATTTCATTTCTTAACTGGGTCGACACACCAGCCAGCTGTCAATCGTTAAATCTACCCGTGTGTTGCAAAACTTTCCCAGAAATTGACTTCCCAATGCTGCTACTAATTGGTCATATTAACACTGAAACCTCCATACTGTAAATGCCATCGGGCTTGGTGCCTAGTGGTCGAGTGTGAGCGTGGAAACTGCGAGGTCGTGGGATCGAACCTCTTAATGATGTGAAGATACAGTAGGAACGACACGATGTTCGCATTCCACGTTGAACAGTAGGTTCTCTTTCCCCGTAGGATTATTGCAGTAGGTCAACGCACTGTGTACGGATCCCGAATACGACTCCGACAGTAGCAATAAGAGAAGCCCGCTCGTGGTATGCGATAAACTCAGCCAAAGTCGTGCCTCCTGATCGTAGCCGTGCAGACTGCCCAAGGAAGTGTCCGCGCACTGTCCTGCGACGTAGTTTCCGAATTGTCGACTGTTTGTACTCCACAGAAGAGTGTTTCATACTTCTGCGCTGTGTTGAGACCCATGGCGCTTTAGGCTACTACCTATAGCTTTGTTATCCCACTGCTCACGCTCTACACAGTAGAGAATATCTATGGTTTAGTCAGTGCCCTGAAGAAAGAAGAAGAAAATCAGTAATTCCAATTCAGAGGGGGAAGTTTATGATACCCGTTCTGATCCACATTTCTGCGTCACTGAGTGCTGAGGGAAGTAATAAATGAAATAAATTGTAATGAAGCGTTTGAAATATTATCTCGCCTAAGTCAACTTTCGTAAAACTGGGCGGCCGGAGTGGCCGTGCGGTTGTAGGCGCTACAGTATGGAACCGAGCGACCGCTACGGTCGCAGGTTCGAATCCTGCCTCGGGCATGGGTGTGTGTGTGTGTGATGTCCTTAGAACTAATTAAACCTAACTAACCTAAGTTCTAGGCGACTCATGACCTCAGAAGTTAAGTCGCATAGTGCTCAGAACCATTTGAACCTTTTTTTTCGTAAAACTGTTAGTAAAACGTTTCAAAAAACCGTACCCATCACGTCTCTGCAAAAGCGTGTTACGGGGTTGGTACGATCCAAGAGGGGAAAAATTTGCTGAAAAAAGACTTACTGGTGGTGACAAAATGTGACGTAGTTCTTTATCTTTAATGTATCAGAACACCACATTCAGGGAAGACTTGTGTAAGAATGTTTTTAGAAGTTTCTCTTCGAAGTAAAACCGTGGTTCAGTAACATGTATTTCCTGTTACAATGGGCACATTTCGTCGTAAGTGACGGAAAAATGGGCGAGTAAAACAGAAGTGGTATTTGGCGTTCCCGAAGTAAGTGTTATACTGCTCCTGATCTACATAAACGATATACGTGACAATCCGGGCAGACTTATTAGATAAATTGTAGAGGTGCTGTCATTCACCGTCTAACAAATTCATCAGAATAGCAAAAACAATTGCAAAATGATTTAGACAAGGTGTGGTGCGAAAAGTGGAAACTGGCCGTACTTAATGAAAAATGACAAGTCATTCAAACGAGTACTGAAAGGAATCAGTTAAATTTCGATTACATCTTAAGGCTGTCAATTCAACTAAATACCTACGAATTACAATTAGGAACAACTTAAATTGGGAAGATGACATAGATAATGTTGTGTGGAAAGTTAATCAGACACTGCGTTTCATTTGCAGAACGCTCGGAAGATGCAACAGGTCTACTGAAGAGAGAGCCTACACAATAGGGGTTTGGCGTTGCGGCGACGAGATCTTTTCACGAAATTTGAATCTCCAACATTCTCCGAATGCGATAATACTTTGTTGAGACCGACTTACATAGAGAGAAATCATCATTGTAAATAAAATAAATCTGAGCTCACACGGGAAGATTTACCATGTGTAAGAAGTTTGAAACCGGAATTTCCCTACAGATGGTGCTACCTGTCAGTGTAGGACCCGTGAGACCGCGTCTGCTGTGCAATGTTCTTCCTGTAACGGCTGACGAAGGGTGTCAGCGCCTAAGATCCATACATCGGCATCCGTTTCAAACCCGTGAACATGTGTAGTTTTCTGCCTACGAACTACGATTTTTGCTGGACTTATGTTACGTAAGAACTGAAGGTTGGAGCACTTCCTTTAGAGAACTAATGGAGGAAATCGCATTAGCTGAACAAGCCCCAAACGACGAAACATTCATTACATTACATTAGACACAAAAAATGGGAAAAAGATTTTTCCATGTAGACGTTTACTCCAATTACGCTCTGTACGAAGATTAATCGAGACTTTAATTCCAACGTACTTCGAGTGACATGTGGTCTATTTCCAGAGATCAGCTTAAACTTGGAAAATTCCACAAACGTCGCTTAAGCACTGAGGATGCAAAATTTAACCCCGCAGTTCTCGCAATTACATTCCGTGGACCTACTCTAGCGATAAACATATTCACCCAACTGACCGCTTGGACCTCCAGCCGTAACTAACGGTTTCCCCCGAATACACAAATGTCTGAGATAAAGATGGTTAAGCATTACATTGCATTCAAATACCTCTATCCGCCGGACTCTCAATAATCGCTCCTCATCGGAGAGGAGGTCGCCCCCTGCCAACTTAACTGAGTACCTTTCAGATACCTGACCCACGGTAACTGTGGGCCCCTCTGTCTTGCCGCTCAAGCTGTCACTATTGGCTTAACGGCACGAGCAGGCAACCGATACCGGCTGTCACGAAAATTCACATTCACTCATTCCAGCTGCGCACAGCGGATTAAGTAATTGTACAAAGATACAGGAAGAGAAGCTGCACAAATACGAAAGAAAATATTGAGAATAAGGCTACTCACTTCTTCCTGAGAGGCTTATTTTCGCAGTCATATAATAGGTGACAATGCAAGACAGAAGTAACTTAACATAGCGGAAAAATGAAAGATACATTTGATGGATCTGACTCAACATTCGAGTTCTGAAACTCTTTAGTTACATTAAGAGCCTCTATATGATGTGAAATCAAATGTCCGGTGTGCAATTAGTACAACAGGAATTGGTAACCAATCTTTTTCCACAAAAATTCAAGAACAATGTCAGTGGTAAGAAGTTTGCCTGAGTGCAGTTTTGTACACGAGTGAAATTTGGACGATAAACGACTCGGGCAAGGTATCAGCTTTCAAAAAGTGGTGCAAGGGAAGAACGAAGCCGGTAGATGAGATTAGTGAAGAAGAGGTACTGACCTGAATCAAGGAAGACAGAACTTCATGGCACGCAGCACAAGAAGAAGGTATTGGCTGATAGAATCATCCTGAGACATGATTAAATCGTCAATTTGGAAACAAATGTGTAGCTGGTGAATCTTAATATTTTTGAGTGAGAAGGTTCAGCAGGATGTAAATTTTGACAGTACACAGATATGAAGAGGTTTGCACACGGTGTATTAGTGTACGTGTGTGCATCAAAGCGGTTTTGCCACTGAAAACGGTAGTACATGTTCTTTTGACGAACGAAGTGCAAAATAAAACCGAAATAATTATCTTTCATCCGAAACAGTAGAGTTTTCATTAAGTGTTAAGCGACTTTATTCCACTTTGTCACTAGCAAACGCTTTCAGTCGTTTCATTTCGAAGCTTTGTATATTTAAACGCCGATTTCATAAAACAATCGGAGTGTTTTACTAAGTTGTGTCTGCAGATTCCAATAGCATGATTTTAAGCCTTTCTGATAAGGCATGAAACCATAATTTTATGATACTGGACTCCTGAAGACTGTTCTGCACTATTTCACAGTATTAATCTCTATACACCTTGGCGCATCATCAAAAGAGTGTGTTCACATAACACAACATGTAATGTGGGCAATGTCAGTGCTAAGTTTTATAAACACGTTACCTAAATCACATGACGTAGTATCCACTTCTAACCAACAATAAGCGACAAAGTGCGGCACTGTCTTACGCCTCAATGTTTTCCCATTCGCAGTGTTGAGTTCAGAGTATGATTACGTTACGGAAGACATCTGCATGTGTATGTACGCAGTGCAGTGCAGAATTCAAGGGTTGATCTAGTAAACTGGGCTAGGTGTTAATTTTTGTCGGCATTTTATCTTACAAGTTTTAAGAGAACTACTTTACAAATTGGATATGAAACCGTTTATTTTTTGCACTTGTTATCTAAACACTCGCAATTTGGAACTTCATTGGGCGTCTAATACATTATTATGTGCAAGTATAATTTCGTACAAGGTATGACGACACACGATGTCTGTAAAGTTCTTTTCTGATGATTAATCTCAACAGTACTGTCCAAAGAGTCAAGCAAGACTGCTACTGTGATCTCTCCACATTTGTCTGTTAAGATTTGGGTCGTCACTTAGCACCGTGTCGTATTAGGGTGGCCACTTCTAAAATTCTATGAGAAGTCAGACTTTTCAAGGCACTTTAGTTTATTGGTGGAGTGTCAAATTTTTAAAGAGGTATGGAAGTATAAATTATACTCTAGTATTTTAGAGTGCAGTCACTAAAATTTATTATCATGGTAGATTTAAATTTCTTCAAACTATTAACACAGTTAAAACTTTTCACACTAAAGCAAGTCTAAAATGCACGATATCATGCTGTCGCGACGAAGCTGCCACTAAAAGATGCCAAGTCTTGCAGTTACACAAATCCATTTTCACAGAAAGATTATGTATTTTGGTCAATGTTAAAGATGTCCCGCCTGTCACCTAAACGGGGCCACAACTTGATGGAATGGTGACGTGTCTTCTCCCGTAAAGTGAGGTGGTGTCAGTGCTGTGAGGGAGCGCCTGCAGAGGTGAACGGTGGTGGTGGTGGTGGCGGCGGTGGCGGTGGCGGTGGCGGTGGCGGCGGCGGCGGCGGCGGCGGCGGCTACTCCGGTCCGCTACTGTCTGCGCAAGAAGCGCCTCTTGAGGATGGTGGAGAACCAGTCGAGGCCGAGGCGCCGGCGGCGGAGCGGGGGCGAGGGCGGCAGCCGCACCATCGTGGGGGCGGGCGGCAGGGAGTCCGCGATGCGCTGCAGTGCCTTCTCGCACCGCAACAGCAACGCCTGCGGCAAGCACATCAGCCGTCACACAGTAGTAGCACCATTACTGTGCTCTCTCACACCTGTCTCACCGATACACGTCTACCGAGTCACAAAATATGTCTAAAACAATTTGTCGTTACCATATATATATATATATATATATATATATATATATATATATATAATGCTGCAAAATAAACCAAACTACCATAAAAATATCAAACTATATTAATGAATATAGCGACATATTTATTTTCTGTGGAAACAAAGCTATGAAACACTACTGAATGAAAAGAGTGTGGCAAAGTCTTCTAGTAATTGCCTTTGCACGGAAATTATTTGAAAGTGGACATAAGGTTTAATCTGACAAAATTAGTATCTGCACTAATTGGTAGAACCCAATAAAAGTTTTGAAACACGGATTTGTGACTTCTGCCATTTATCGGGGTAATTTATTTGCGAAATCCTTATTCGTAAATCTAGGGAAGCCAGAGACGCTCAGCGTACAGTATTATGTAACAGGGAAGCAGATTCGGCAGAGAACTAACTAAGATATTTGGGAGAAAGGTACGTATTTGCTTGAAAATTTACGTCTTAACTTCCTGCATTTACAGAATCGTGTTTCCCGGAACAAAGGTGGCTGTTTGTGCTCTCTGCTCTTTTATGTAACGATACTGGGGTTGTAGAGTTTTTGGTGAGCAATTAAAGCAAAACGGAATGGAACAGCTTGTGGCAACGTCTGTAACGACGTCACCACTGACAGGGCAGACAGCACGAGAGCGCCGTGCTGGTCGCAAACGCTTTGTCAAGCGAAACCTGAGCACAGCCTCGCGAGAGAGCAAGGTATTTGATTGGAAGATATGAAGACACTAGCTGATGTTTCGTGTGACTAAGAAGTGGTGTGCACCAGTAAAACGTAACTGACAGTGGTTATTGTCTTAATGACACATGCGATTGGGAACCGTAAAATGAGGGCCCCAAGTCAGCCTACTTCTATATTCTTTTTATCAGTGTGTTCACAAGACAGTAAAACACTAAGAATTACCCATACGCCAGCAGCGACTGAGTAGCGCTGTGGCCTGCACTCACTGCTCAGTTGCTGCTGGCGGATGGGTAATTCTTAGTGTTTTACTGTCTTGTGAACACATACTGATAAAAAGAATATCGAAGTAGGCTGATTTGGGACCATTATCAAATGGATACGTAAAATTCCGTTTTTTAAATTTTGTTTGTATCAGGAAACAAACCGGCGCTTGCCGTCGAAACGTCGCCACTGGGGGTCGGAAGCAAAACTTGAGGTGCACGGCTTCTTGCAGCCGACTGCAGCTGTAAGGTGTCAGGCAAATCCAACACCTTCCATGAAAACCCTACATGATAGCAAATCCGACAGTATGTCACATAGCTCCGAATAAATCCTGACATTAAATCAACCAAAGTAATACGATCAACGAGTGAGCAAATGGAATACCACAGACTAACACAAGAACGCTTAAATACATGTCATACCTTCCCACCGTGAAACAGACGCAGATCCAAGGGGAGAAACGAGAACAGAAGCCGAGAGCAGAACCGTGTAGGCTAGAAGCCCCTACGATAAGGGACGGACATCCACATCACGGGCCGATCGCCATGAGCAGCCCCCAGCCCATGTTAAGAGATAGAGCCCTCCAGAAGAACAGTATAGATCTTACGATAACACTAAAAGGGCTACACCAGCTACAAGTTTTAGCGTGAGACTATGCGCGTCTGTTACGTAGCAAACATTAAAAACATTGCCCCATCATGAAAAGGATAAAGTTTCTCATTGAATACACTATTTTTGTAGGTGGAGCTTAAAGTTAACATTGAGACGCTGATTGGACAGTTGAAAACACAGCCAGACACCTTTTTCTTAAACACACTTTAGTAAATTGTAGTAAAGAGAAGTTAGATAGTTGCTTCAGAGACAGCGAGGTATGTGGAGCTGCACCGCCTTCCGACCCTGAGCTGCCTAACCACTGACAAGGTAATGAACGCAAGCGATGCTGCATAAGAGCGCATAAGGCTTCACTCAGAATTGCAGAAGTCTCATCTGTTACATCCCCTTTTTACGTAATACTCGTGTCGATCGTCAATTAAACTTCGTTGTATTCACATTTGCTACTGGAAGTTAAAATCTGAAACGCGATGATTTTTCTGTTATATAATTATTGAGAAGCCACATCAGCCACTATAATTTACAAGTTAAATAAGTAACTGAAGATAATTGAGGGTCACTGTAGACCAGTTTTGATAGTTTTCTCTTTTATGAAACTTAATTTAAACCTAGATTATAGATGTGATATGGCATAGGTCATCCTTCAATGCATTGTAGAACTTGGAAACCCATTCAGGGAATATTCGTTCACATTTTTGTTGAACGCAGTTGGTTTTTATCAGCTTTTATGAAATATTTCCTTTTCTCGATAGTGCCATTTACAAACAATGTTTTGTGAGTAGAATAAAAATTCCAATGGTAAACGTAACTGCTTTTTCGACGTTATTTTACCAGCTAAATAAAAATAGGAAAGCCTTGAACCCGTTCCACTAAATTTAGTTAGTATTAAGATTCTATTACAGGGAGTGCAGTGGAGCTGACGCTGAAATCATTCAGTATTTGATTATATCATTGCTGGTCTTACTGGACTCCTCTGAACTCTACATGTCATGTGTGGTCTGGCGTCTCCTTACCAGCAACAGGTCCCAGGTTCAAACTAGTCATTTCCCTAAAAACCACGCTCAGAGCGTAATTGCGCGAAAGTGGTAGGGAGACACGACTTAGAACTAACAGACACCACGCAGAATGTTAGACAGTTACACACTGCAGATACTTAATTGCACATATCTGCCGAAACATGACAGTTCTGCTGACGATTGGGGATGGATAAAAGTATATTTTTAGAGTGTTATTTAAATGTTTTAAGGAGATCGTTAGTTTCATGTAGTACAGGCTTTTTTGCCCATTACTTTTTTGTGGACTGCCAATTTAAGTCATTCCACTGCACACTGAACCACATGGCAGTTTATTAGTATAGCTCCGTTACGAGACGACCAACAGGTTTTCGTAAGTCTTGCGTGTGCTTCCACAATACCATAGTACAGTGATAACCATTTCTCTAATCCATGTCATGACTAAGAAGTGCAACCCACTATCCCATATCAATCTTCCATTCCATACTTGACCCCTGTGTTCTCTTGCGGGTACCATCACCAATTTAGTGTCAGTAGTATTTACTTTTTACTAATGCCAGTTTATTAAGCTCATGTTCCTTGTTGAATGGCGCAAGATCAAAACACAGTATTTGAATTATCTACGCAGAAACTCATAGCATTCTGCACCATTTTACTCTGCATACTATACCGTCGTGGTAATACATAGTTTATAGGTTCTGATTGGAAACTAAATTATCAGAGGGCTGAACTGTATGCTGTCAGTTCTTTGTACCACTCTAACTCTGAATTTACTTAATGATACCCTTGTATGGTTTCTTGTAGATAACAGAATTGCTAAATGGCCAGGCTATCATTCCTCAGTGTCAGGACCTATCAAAAGTTAGGCACAGTCAGATCACTGCTGCAGAAACAAGGAAAAAAGTATGTCAAATTTAAACGAACGCAAGAACTCCAAGATTGGCGATCTTTTACAGAAGTTCGTAATTTAACGCGGACATCGATGCGATGTGCTTACAATGGTTTCCACAACTAAACTGTCTCGACACCTGGCAGAAAATCCAAAAAGATTCTGGTCGTATTTAAAGTATGTGAGTGGCAGGAGACACTCTACGCCTTCTCTGTGCGATAGCAATGGAAATACTATCGATGAAAGTGCTGCAAAAGCAGAGCTACTAAACACAGCCCTTGGAAATTCCTTCGCCAGGAAGGACGAAGTAAATATTCCAGATTTCGAATCAAGAACAGCCGTCAATAAAGTAACTAAGAAACATATCCTCGAAGTACGGAAGCAACCTAAATCAATGAAATCAAGTCTTCTGGTTCCGACTGCATACCAATTAGGCTCGTTTCAGAGTATGCTGATGCTATTGTTTCGTACTTAATCATACAAAAATGCTCGAGCGACGAAAGATCAGTTCCCAAAGACTGCAAAGTTGCGCAGGCCACACCAATATTCAAGGAAGATAGTGGCAGTAATGCACTAAATTACAGGCCCATATCATTAACGTCGATATGCAGCAGGACTTTGCAAAATGTTTGTTCGAACGTTATGAATTGCGTCTAGGAAAACTGTTTACTGACAGTCAACACGGATTAGAAAACATCGATCTTATGAAACAACTAGCTCTTTACTCGCATGAGGTGTTGAGTGCTATTGATGAGGGATTTCAAACTGATTCCGTATTTCTAGCAGACTTGACACTACCACACAAGCGGCTTGCAGTGAAATTGCGTGGTTATGGAATATCGTCTCAGTTATGAGACTGGATTCTGATTGCCTGTCAGAGAGGCAACAATTCGTTGTAATTGACGTCATGTGTGATTTATGACGTTCCCGAAGGTAGTGTTATAGGCCCTTTGCTATTCATTATCTATATAATCGATTTGGGAGACAATCTGAGCAGACGTCTTCTGTTTGGAGATGATGCTGTTGTTTATCATCAGAAGATCTAAATAAATTGCAAAACGATTTAGAAAATATATCTGAATAGTGGAAGAATTGGCAAGTGACATTAAATAATGGAAAGTGTCGGGTTATCCAAGCGAGTGCTAAAAGGAATCCGTTGAACTTCAGTTATACGATCAATCAGTCTAATCTAAAGGTTGGCTCTGAGCGCTATGGGACTTAACATCTATGGTCATCAGTCCCCTAGAACTTAGAACTACTTAAACCTAACGAACCTAAGGACAGCACACAAAACCCAGTCATCCGAGGTAGAGAAAATCCCTGACCCCGCCGGAAATCGAACTAATCTAAAGGCCGAAACTTGTCTGAATAAATAGGAATAACAATTACGAACAACTTTAATTGGAAAGAACACGCAGAAAATGTGGTGGGAAAGGCAAACCACAGACTGCCTCTTATTCGCAGATCACTTAAATTTAACAGGTCTACTAAAGAGACTGCCTCCACAACGCTTGTCCGTCCTCTTTTGGAGTACTCGTTACCAGATAGTATTAACGGAGCACATTGAAGAAGTAAAGACAAGAGGAGCTAGTTCTGTATTATCGAGAAATAGGGGGAGAGAAAAATCACTGACATGATACAGGATTTGGCGTGGACATCATTTAAACAAAAGCGTTTATCGTTTCGGCGGAATGTTCTCACGAAACTTTGTATCATCAATTTTCTCCCCCGAATGCGACAGTATTTTATTGACACCACCCTACATGGGGAGAAACTATCATCATAATAAAATAAAGGGAATCATAGTTCGAACGGAAAGATGTAGGTGTTCGTGTTTTCCGCGCGGTGTTAGAGATTGGAATAATAGCGAATTATTATGAAGGTGGTTCGATAAAGCCTCTGCATGTTTGATTTGCATTCATGTGGATGTACATGTAGATGTAAATTTAGAAAGCGTACTGCTTTGCTGAAGTGTTAGTAAAACTTACGACAATTATTTGTCAAGAACACCAGGTGTTTTCAGTAGCTCGGGTCGCTAACGTCCGTCTGTGCAGCGGAGTTCGTCTCTTACATAGAGGGTTCGACTCTGTGTGTTGGAGGAGATGTTTGCCACTAGTATTTAGCGAGTAAGCCAAGGTGGTGGCGCACGGTTGCTCACCGCCGTACTTAGCGCCACTGTCCTGGCTTACATTCTAAAATCTCTCCAGAGTGTCATCTCGAGCACGCACATGACACTGTAGATGGTGATCCGTCAGTTGGACGGGGACATTAAGCGCGCCGGTCCCCGTGGTGTGTGTGTGTGTGTGTGTGTGTGTGTGTGTGTGTGTGTGTGTGTGTGTGTGTGAGAGAGAGAGAGAGAGAGAGAGAGAGACTGACTTTCACGCTGTCTCTGTGTGCGTGTGTCACCTACTCTCTGCCAGTAAGTAAGACAAAACGGTATTTTTGAAAATGTCGGGAATCCGGTATAACGATATTTAAAAGTGTCTCACATCGGCTCACGATATAGCGAATAATGTATCGATATATCGGCTGAAGAGGTATCGACGTACGTTCGCACAAAAATATCGGCTGCATTTTGTAAATATAGTGCTGATTTCAGAACCGATTTATTATTAAATATTCTATAGATCAGCAAGCAAGTAAACAGTATCCCTACCGCCCTTCGAGCAAGAATTGGAAGGAAACCGAAGTACGTTCATGCTTGGCCGTAACCACTTTGCTAACCTTGGTAACTGCAGTCAAGTGGCACAATAAAATGTCTGAGGGGTGTCAAAATTGCGTGGTGAAGCTGAATGTATCAGTTCCTGTTAGTAGCCTCTGGCACTGATTACTTCAGCGTTCTCTGCCCCCCCCCCCCCCCCCACCCACACTGACGCATCTCCTGCCACGACAACGACCAGTCTTGTCATTTTTTGAAGAATGTCGATGTGAAGAAATAGCAAATTAGTTCCGTTAAAAATTAATTTTCAGCGGAACTGGTGTGCTATTTCTTCACATTGAAAGCTTGTTATTCCTTTCATACCGCATCCCCACCCCTTCATCCCCCTCCCCCCCTCCGGTGAATTCTGCATTTCTCTTTTGTGCCACATATACTTGCTTCGTAAAGGCAACGAATAAGAGTGGACGTAATGCAAGCTCAAAAAGTTGTAAGATGACTCCACACAGTGAGGGTAAGATTATGTCCTACCAGAAGTTCAAAAGAATAAGTTCAAATATGTTCGGAAAATTGTGAAAAATATATGAACTAAAAATGTCTATTGCCGTTTTGATATCGATGTAGTGTGGAATATTATCACCTACATATACAAAGTGTAACAAAAGCAATCAACAGATTTATGAAAAAACTGAACTATTATCTTATTTGAGATGCGTGCGAACAACGCATTGTTGGAAAGAGCAAACTCGAGTTTTACATGGTTTCCGCTAGGTAGCAACAGTGTGCGCCCACACCAACTCTAATAAAAATGGTGTAGGGACAAAAAGCGTTTTGTGACGTACGTTTAGCGCAGTGAGGGTCAGTCTTAACTGTTCAGGGTGACTTCAATAAGAAGTATGGTGTGGATCTCCTACAGCACAGATCATTAGACGACGGCATGAACAATTACGAGAAACAGATTGTGGAAAGGCAAATCGCAGCGCCGTCCACGAGTGTGACACAGACGTCGAACGCATTCGCCTTAGTTTTACAAGGATGCCGTTCATTCCGGGGAAGGGGTATACTGAACACGTATGAAAAGGTGTGAGTAACAGCCTCCCGTTCATCAAGAAAACCAAACTCATTGTATACATTGTGATACAGACGTGGCAAAACTGATTCGGGTTGATACACCCTGTACATCGCTACGTTTTTGGGAGAACCATCGATGTATGTATATTTTATCAGCCCTAGAAGGGACGTGGGTGTAGAGCGCGGCGTCATCGCGCCCCACCTGTGTGCGCTGCGTCTCGCAGTGCATGAGCGCCACCTGGTGCAGCAGCAGCTGCTGCTGCGAGGGCGTCCGCTGCTGCTGGTCGCCCCCGGTCCCCGGAGCGCCGCCCCCGGACAGCTTCCACTGGCCGGCCTGCCGCAGCACCCCGTCCGCCACCAGGGCGTGCTGGCGCAGCGTGTCCGCCAGAGACTCGAACTGGCGCTGCAGCTCGCGGAACACCGCCGTGGCCGCGCACCCCTCCGCTTCCTCCACAGCCTGCGGTGGCGTCGACAGCGAACAGGTTAGTAATGCGCAGTAGAGCACGGCGGAGCAGGCAGCCAAGTCCGAGACGAATATAATTAACTCCTGCAATGCTTTCATTCCGTTCAGTTTAGTACTTCACACCCAACTGCTTGTAAATATTTAAGGTACGTCACTATTAACTAATGAGCTGCTGCTTGCATAAGAACTTTAATGACAAGCACATAGGACTTCAACTGAAATTACAACTAAGAAACTTGCTGCCAATTAAATAACACCTCTGCCGCTATATGGTTATTTAAATGATTGATTGAGAGAGTATGGGACCAAACCGTGATGACATCAGTCCCGCGATTCTAAAGTGGGTTACATAACAAAGAAGGTCTGCTCAAATTACTTTATTGAATAAGCACAACCGATTTCTAAACGTTAGCTGCATTATTAGGTGACATCTTGAATAGAAATAAACCGCTAAATAATACCAGGTAGCGACAATCTTTGATAAAAAGACCTCCAGGTCCCTACCAAAAGTGACTGAATGGAATTAATATAAAATGTGTGAACGACAATTTCTTACAGTTACAAATAATACTGAAGTACAATTGATAATTGATATTGAACTTTCCCTCCTCTCTCCCCCCCCCCCCCCCCACCCACATCCTCTCCCACCCACCCAGAATTTCACTCCATTCTGAAAATCATGTCGCTTGCTAACTAGCAAGGCTTTTCAAAACCTGTATAACTAGCAGTTATTTCCATAAATGCTAAACTTCGCCACTACAATACTTCCATTAAACCAGAATGTCTTTGTACATCAATATGCTTTTCGTTGAAAACAGCTGAACAATCAGGTGAAACAGCAACTAAGGAAAGGAAAATAATCAGGAAAATCTTGGGACCAAAATATAGTGGGAAATGAAAATTAAGGATAATACAGAAGTTTATCAAAATATAGAGCAAATATCAAACACAATGATGGAGAGAAGAGTTGCATTCCGTAGACACCTTGAAACATTCGATGAAAGCACGATGACAAAATTATTTAATTTCTTTCACAGAAACTCCAAAATATCAGTGACATAGATAAGAAGTGAAAGCAGACCTGATGAAAAAGGAAATAATGGAGGAAGAAATAGGAGAAAGTGGAAGTTTCAGAACAAAAGTAAAAAGTTTCAAGGCCTTGCGGGAGAAAAGAAAAAGGCAAGCGCAATGTAGACAGAAGAAAGCAGAGGAAAACACAAGGCAGAACGAAAAATTATTGGAACGGAGGAATACATAAGCCATTTCACATGCTCCTTAATAGGCCAAACCAATTTTAAAAGAAATATTACGGTGCTCTAGGGGACGTAAGAAAACAACGAAAACCGGAGAAGGCCATACTGCGTACTAGTGTGTCGGACGAGTGGAGAAAAGCTGCTGACCACAAACCAACGAGGAAACATTTGATGGGGCAATAGCCAAGTGGCACATATACAAAAGAATTAAGCCTGACTGAGTGACAAACACTAGGAACCGAGTGGACTCGAGATTACTAGGTCAAATACTTCCAATAAAAAAAGAGCTACATACTCTTTGAAGACACTAATGGCAGAATGTGGGAAACTATTGAAAATATTAACTGCCTGAAGAAACAAAGTAGTGGGACCCATAAGCAATCAAACTGTAAAAATACCGGAAGACTGGGGCCACACGAAGGAAAAGGAACTGCACAAACAGATAAAAGAGCCCAGTTACCAATTGAGATAGTTAATTGTGACTAATATATACTTATGTTTCAATTCAACTTGGTTGTTTATAATGTGACCGGGAGACTTCCCTAAGGCATACTAAATCTAATTTTACATCATTAACAACCTTGTCCTTACGCTAAAATTTGCAAGAAATGCTGGTAACAGAGTGACCAATCTCAGGAAAATGGGTATCCAAGTGACAAACTTGTTCTGGCCTCCTGCCACACAGATCACGAACGTAAATTCGTTTCGACCATATCTGAGTTTAAGCTGCTGCTGCAGCTGTTGTGTCTTCAGTCCAGAGACTGGTCTGATGCAGCTCTCCATGCTACTCTCTCCTGTGCAACCCTCTTCATATCTGAGTAACTACTGCAACCTACATCCTTCTGAATCTGCTTAGTGTAAATCTGTCTCCTATGACTTTTTCCCCTCCACGCTTCTCTCATATTGGTGATCCTTTTACGCCTCAGAATGTGTCGTACCAACCTACCCCTTCTTCTAGTCAAGTTGTGCCACAAATTCCTATTCTCCCAAATTCTGTTCAGTAGCTCCTCAGCCAATCATTCTTGTGGAGTACCACGTTTCAAAAGCTTCTATTACCTTATTGTATAAACTATTTTCCGTCCATGTTTCACTTCCATTCATGGCTATAATCCATAGAAATACTTTCAGAAAAGACTTCCTGACGCATCAGTACTCTGTCAATTTCTCTTCCGCTTTTCTTGCCATTGGCAATCTACATTTTACATCCTACCAACTTCGCCCATCAGTTATTTTGCTTCTCAAATAGCAAAACTCTTACTATAAGTGTATTTTCTAACGTAATTCCAGCAGCGTCACCTGATTTAATTCGACGATATTCCAAATTCCTCATATCGCTTTTGTTGATGTTTATTTTGTATCCTTTCAAGACACTGTCCATTCCGTTTAACTGCTTTTCCAAGTCCTTTGCTGTCTGACATAATTAGAATGTCGTCGGCAAACCTCAAGGTTTTTATTTCTTCTCTATGGATTTTAATTCCTACTCAAAATTTTTCTTTACTGTTTGCTCAACATACAGATTGAATAACTTCAGGGATAGGCTACAACCCTGTCTCACTCCCTTCTCAACCACTGCTTCCCTTTCATGTCCCTCGATTCTCCTAACTGCCATCTGGTTTCTGTACAAATTGTAAATAGCCTTTCGCTCCCTGTATTTTACTCCTGCCACCTTCAGAATTTGAAAGAGAGTATTCCAGTCAACATTGTCAAAAGCTTTCTGTAAATCTGCAGCCTTTAGTTTATCTTCTAAGATAATTCGTAGGATCAATATTACATTGCGTGTTCCAACATTTCTATGGAATCCAAACTGATCTTCCCCGAGGTCGGCTTCTACCAGTTTCTGCTATTAAGCTTATTTTTCTAATTTTAGCAGATTCTTCTTTATTTCAGAATTTAATTTTTCCAGAAAAAAATGTTTCAAATGGCTCTGAGCACTATGGGACTTAACTTCTGAGGTCATCAATCGCCTAGAACTTAGAACTACAGGGTTATTACAAATGATTGAAGCGATTTCACAGCTCTACAATAACTTTATTATTTGAGATATTTTCACAATGCTTTGCACACACATACAAAAACTCAAAAAGTTTTTTTAGGCATTCACAAATGTTCGATATGTGCCCCTTTAGTGATTCGGCAAACATCAAGCCGATAATCAAGTTTCTCCCACACTCGGCGCAGCATGTCCCCATCAATGAGTTCGAAAGCATCGTTGATGCGAGCTCGCAGTTCTGGCACGTTTCTTGGTAGAGGAGGTTTAAGCACTGAATCTTTCACATAACCCCACAGAAAGAAATCGCATGGGGTTAAGTCGGGAGAGCGTGGAGGCCATGACATGAATTGCTGAACATGATCTCCACGACGACCGATCCATCGGTTTTCCAATCTCCTGTTTAAGAAATGCCAAACATCATGATGGAAGTGCGGTGGAGCACCATCCTGTTGAAAGATAAAGTCTGCGCTGTCGGTCTCCAGTTGTGGCATGAGCCAATTTTCCAGCATGTCCAGATACACGTGTCCTGTAACTTTTTTTTTCGCAGAAGAAAAAGGGGCCGTAAACTTTGAACCGGGAGATTGCACAAAACACGTTAACTTTTGGTGAATTGCGAATTTGCTGCACGAATGCGTGAGGATTCTCTACCGCCCAGATTCGCACATTGTGTCTGTTCACTTCACCATTAAGAAAAAATGTTGCTTCATCACTGAAAACAAGTTTCGCACTGAACGCATCCTCTTCCATGAGCTGTTGCAACCGCGCCGAAAATTCAAAGCATTTGACTTTGTCATCGGGTGTCAGGGCTTGTAGCAATTGTAAACGGTAAGGCTTCTGCTTTAGCCTTCTCCGTAAGATTTTCCAAACCATCGGCTGTGGTACGTTTAGCTCCCTGCTTGCTTTATTCGTCGACTTCCGCGGGCTACGTGTGAAACTTGCCCGCACGCGTTCAACCGTTCCTTCGCTCACTGCAGGCCGACCCGTTGATTTCCCCTTACAGGGGCATCCAGAAGCTTTAAACAGCGCATACCATCGCCGAATGGAGTTAGCAGTTGGTGGATCTTTGTTGAACTTCGTCCTGAAGTGTCGTTGCACTGTTATGACTGACTGATGTGAGTGCATTTCAAGCACGACATACGCTTTTTCGGCTCCCGTCGCCATTTTGTCTCACTGCGGCTTCAGCCGAACAAAACTTTATGAGTTTTTCTACGTATCTGTAGTGTGCCGTGACCATATGTCAATGAATGGAGCTACAGTGAATTTATGAAATCGCTTCAATCATTTGTAATAGCCCTGTACTTAAACCTAACTAACCTAAGGACATCACACACATCCATGCCCGAGGCAGAATTCGAACCGGCGACCGTAGCGGTCACGCGGTTCCAGACTGAAGCGCCTAGAGCCGCACGGCCACACCGGCCGGCCACTTTTTTTTTTTTTTTTTTTTTTTTTTTTTTTTTTTTTTTTTTTTTTTTTTGGAGAAATCTGTTGAAGCCCCTTAGAAATTCGAAACTTTTGTCAAACTGTTATGGTGGTCCAGCAGGTATTAATATAAAATACGACTTTTTACAATTCCAAGATTGATTTAAGGATGGCCTAGTTGAACATGAGTCAGATATTAAGAAAATCCACCTCTTGCCCTTGTTTATATAAAACATTTGTAATGTTGTAGCTTTAAGTAAAGATTAATAGTTAGGTTATTGACGGACTGTTTGCACTACTTCTGAGGATCCTTAAGAACACCTCCCGCTGAAGTGTTGTTATTCACTTTCTGAAGACAGATACATGTCTAACAATGTTAGGGTTAACTTGTGCTTGCCTTTATGAACACTACGGCATTAAAGCTGTAATATTTCCGTTTGCCAAGTAGAATCATAAAATCTACGCATTGAAAGACTTGAGTAAGGTCACAGAATGCACCAAAAAGGCAGTATTTTCAGCTCTGACAGAACAATTGTGTCTCGTGTTACTATAGGGAGAGCCGTTTACGAAAATCAGATAGTTAACAGCTTCTGCTGTTAAAGTGCATTCTGGAATAGTTCAACTTCCTGAAGACTTTACAAAACACTGAAAGGAATTAAATTGTGCACACTATGTCCAACTCCATGCACACGTATTCAGTTTACAGGTAGCTGTTACAACACGTGCAACTTTAATAAATGGTCAGGGAGTATGATCAGCTTACCTACGCGATGCAGGAACAATGGGATGCATGCGATCCATCTGACAACATAAGCACTCTAAGGTCATTACACAAGATTTACTAGAGGCTCCAGGTGAAGTAGGCTCGTGATCTTCATCGGACGTTTGCTACTTCTGTGTGCCACAGCACCACTGCATAGCCGACGACACGCACACGCACACGCACACGCACACGCACACGCACACGCACACGCACACGCACACGCACACGCACACGCACACGCACACGCACACGCACACGCACACGCACACGCACACGCACACGCACACGCACACGCACACGCACACGCACACGCACACGCACACGCACACGCACACGCACACGCACACGCACACGCACACGCACACGCACACGCACACGCACACGCACACGCACACGCACACGCACACGCACACGCACACGCACACGCACACGCACACGCACACGCACACGCACACGCACACGCACACGCACACGCACACGCACACGCACACGCACACGCACACGCACACGCACACGCACACGCACACGCACACGCACACGCACACGCACACGCACACGCACACGCACACGCACACGCACACGCACACGCACACGCACACGCACACGCACACGCACACGCACACGCACACGCACACGCACACGCACACGCACACGCACACGCACACGCACACGCACACGCACACGCACACGCACACGCACACGCACACGCACACGCACACGCACACGCACACGCACACGCACACGCACGAGAGGATTGCTTAGATAAATTATTTCAGATCCTAGGTCAAAAAGAACAAATTACTCTCTTGTTGCTCTAGATGGAATGGTGATTAACGCGGCTACCACGTTCATTTCTTCCCCTCACTGCTAGTGTCGATGTATTTAACGTTTTCAGGTATTACGTAATTGGAAAGCCATTTCACCTAAGAAGACTAAGATGGAGAATACGTTAATAAATATTCGATGAGTTTTAAGGTGGCAGTATTTTTTACCTCCCCAACATTACTTGATTTAGGGCCTATCAGGAGATAACAAATGGATTCTAATTACACTACTGGCCATTAAAATTTCTACACCAGGAAGAAACGCAGATGATAAACGGGTAGTCATTGGACAAATATATTATACTAGAACTGACATGTGATTACATTTTCACGCAATTTGGGTGCATAGATCCTGAGAAATCAGTACCCAGAACAACCATCTCTGGCCGTAATAACGGCCTTGATACGCCTGGGCATTGAGTCAAACAGAGATTGGATGGCATGTACACGTACAGCTGCCCATGCAGCTTCAACACGATATTACAGTTCATCAAGAGTAGTGACTGGCGTATTGTGACGAGCCAGTTGCTCGGCCACCATTGACCAGACGTTTTCAGTTGGTGAGAGATCTGGAGAATGTGCTGGCCAGGGCAGCAGTCTAACATTTTCTGTATCCAGTAAGACCCGTACAGGGCGAACAACATGCGGTCGTGCATTAACCTGCTGAAATGTAGGGTTTCGCAGGGATGGAATGCAGGGTACAGCCACGGCTCGTAACACATCTGAAATGTAACGCCCACTGTTCGAAGTGCCGTCAACGCGAACAAGAGGTGATCGAGACGTGTAACCAATGGAACCCCATACCATCACGCCGGTTGATACGCCAGTATGGCGATGACGAATACACGCTTCCAATGTGCGTTCACCGCGATGTCGCCAAACACGGATGCGACCATCATCATGCTGTAAACAGACTTGGATTCATCCGAAAAAATGTTTTGCCATTCTTGCACCCAGGTTCGTCGTTGAGTATACCATCGCAGGCGCTCCTGTAACCGCAGCCATGGTTTCCGAGCTGATAGTCCATGCTGCTGCAAACGACGTCTAACTGTTCGTGCAGATGGTGGTTGTCTTGCAAACGTCCCCATCTGTTGGCTCAGGGATCGAGACGTGGCTGCACGATCCGTTACAGCCATGCGGATAAGATGCCTGCCATCTCGACTGCTAGTGATACGAGGCCGTAGGGATCCAGCACGGCGTTCCGTATTACCCTCTTGAACCCACCGATTCCATATTCTGCTAACAGTCATTGGATCTCGACCAACGCGAGCAGCAATGTCGCTATACGATAAACCGCAATCACGATAGGCTACAATCCGACCTTTATCAAAGTCGGAAAGGTGATGGCACCTGTTTCTCCTTACACGAGCCATCACAGCAACGTTTCACGAGGCAACGCCAGTCAACTGCTGTTTGTGTATGAGAAATCGGTTGGAAACTGTCCTCATGCCAGCACGTTGTAGATGTCGCCACCGGCGCCAACTTTGTGTGAATGCTCTGAAAAGCTAATCATTTGCATATCCCAACATCTTCCTGTCGGTTAAATTTCGTGTCTGTACCAAGTCATCTTCGTGGTGTAGCAATTTTAATGCCCAGTAGTATAGTTTTCGGGTGATCTGTGTCATTGATATCAAGTACACTTAGTTTAATTGTTACTATCTGTACATGTCGCGTGACTGATAAGCAATGCTGTACTAGCTCAGTGTAAGAACGAATGGGAGCGTAGGGTCACACCAAGCAGTTCTCTCTCCGCGAAGCTCTTTAGACACTTAGCCGTGGGAAGGAGTCAGCAGCCCACAGCGGCCGTCCTTGTAGCGTTCGACTGTGAATGGGGGCAGCGGCTTAAGAGTTGCGAACCTGAGACGCGGTGGCATCCGGCGCCTGGTCTTCGCGGCTGTAGACAATACAGTGGATGCCGCACGGTTTGAGACCCGTCACCACGGCGCCGCTAGCCGGTAACTTGTTGAGCACGCAGGCACGGCGTGTTCCCGCCAAAAGTTAACCGACTTGACGCGAATTGCTAGCTTCACGTTTCATCGATCAAGTAGGGAGATATTCCAGAAGCTTCGACGCCAAAATCGGGGATAGGTCGAGACGCGGAAGAAAGCGACTTTCAGAAACATGATTCGCCACTCACAAGTATGGTTCGACACACACGCTTAAGGGTAAGGGGGAAATGGGACTTGCTGCCGGAAACGCAGCAGAGTCGTGGTCAGTCTGCTGACTTCCGTGTTAGAGTTCGTTCAGACTGGACGCGCTCTGTGCAGACGACGGACGAACTTGCTGTCTCGTGCTCTTTTGTAGTAGACAGCCGTTAGGACTCTGTACTTGCTGCTATACTTAAACGTTATCTGAACTTCTCTCCATGGTTGGGAGTTTCGGTCTGCTTAAGCAAACTGTGATAGAGAGCACTTCATTTGTTGTACAATGAAGTTATAAGGCAGTATTCGTTTAGCAGTATATGGACCGCAGTTAGCCGTCCAAGGTTTTCGGATCGTAGTCCAGAGATCTGAGAGGCTCCAGCAGTGCTGTTGGAGCCGTCTTCTTCGAGAAGCAGACCTCTCCATTGCCGCATTTCTGTGATTACGGTGTTCTAGCATACACTGTAGCACTGTACGAACGTAATGACAAATTGCCGAGATCAAAAATACTATTCTTTCTGCATTATGATTTCACATTGGTTATTGCGGCAATCATTTCTTATGATATTTCGTACGGTGTAGATGTGATTATTTCCGTGTATATTAACCGATCGCGTGCAGAGCTAAGCAATGAAGGTCCGATACCAATACAGCGAAAATATGTACATTATTTCTGATTTCAGTATCTATTGGTTCCATCTTACATGTATGATGAAGATGATGTGGTGGTCTTCAGCCTTGAGACTGGTTTGATGCAGCTCTCCATGCTACTCTATCCTGTGCAAGCTGCTTCATCTCCCAGTACTTAATGCAACCTACGTCCTTCTGAATCTGCTTAGTGTATTCATCTCTTGGTCTCCCTCTACGACTTTTACCCTCCACCATGCCCTCCAATGTTAAATTTGTGATCCCTTGATGCCTCAGAACATCTCCTACCAACCGGTCCCTTCTTGTCAAGTTGTGCCACAAACTCCTCTTCTCCCCAATTCCATTCAATACCTCCTGTAACTGTATTTAAATCGAAGGGGGTCGGGGGAACCATTCCTATCAGATGCAGCTGGACATTAAACGAACCAGAGCGAGGAGCGAAAATGTGTACCAGACCGGTATTCGAACCCTGGATTCCTGCTTTCTAGGCAGGGGCGGTACCCACTGCGCCATCCGGGACACAGCGACGTCACAACTGCACGGGCAATCTCTGTACTACTCATGGCCCATCCACACTCCCACCGAGCGCCACCTACCCGCAGTCACTGTGCATTGGACTCCCGTTCGCTACTTAGAGATTCCTATAGGTGGTGTGACATTTGTACACTCGCACTGAAGAAAGTGGATCCATTTCCTAGCCAGGCTTTTTATAAGCAGTTGCCATAACTGTCACGGATGACGCAGTGGTTATCGCACGTGCCTATTGAGCCGGAGATCCCGGGTTCAAATCCAGGTCGAGTACACATTTTCGCTCGTCGGCAGTGATTGCGTTCAGTGTGTGTAGTGTCTGTGCTTTCGAAGGAACAGACTCCACGCACTGAAGTAACTGCATTCGTTCTGTTGTAGGTGGTAATTTATGCTGATTTTTTAATTTACTGATGTATGATTTGATATACTGCAACTTCTGCGGCTGGCAACTTGTCGCGTATCCTGCAGGTGTGTGGGGAGGATAATTCTAGAAAAGGGATAGGCAAACCATACGCAATATGATAGATTAAATAAGACGATCAAACTCTTTCTGGGTGGGGGGAATCCAAGTGTCAGGGCACCAACCACCTTACATTTGAAGTCGGTTGCGTTAAATAAATCACTTGTTTGTACCTATGACCAGACTCCCCGACATCACTGGACGGAAGAGTGATCGTTAGAGAGTAAATTAACTCATTGGCATAAACTGAACGTAGTTCTACTGATCTAGAAAGAAATGAGTAAGTGCCAACAGAAGAGCCAAGGTAGATTAAAATGTTCAGCCTTTAATTTAAACTAAGTGCTCCAGTTACACATTTTTCCGTTTAGAAAAAAAGTTTCGACTCCTGATTTTCAAGTTTGTTAGAAGTGGCATCCCAGCTGACAACGAAGCATTTCATCCAAACTTATCTTTCATTATGGGTATACCCTTTCACTGGTATAAACACTTAATACATTTAATGATTTAATTGAACTGAGAATAGTTGTGTAAATAAAATGAACTTAATTGCTACATGAAGCACTTATTTCAGTAAACGTCCTATTAGCAGTTGTGTAAGGTCAGCCACGTCAACCAGTAGCGATCTTTCTACTCCTGATGATAAATGTCTTACTTATACCTGCCCTGAAAGTGTTGCTATGAAATTGAAATTTCAACTCGTGCACAAAGTATTTATTGTTGAGCTACTTGTTATATTTTTGTGGAACACTGAAGATACCTAAATTAGTTGAAACGTTTTTAAACAAAAATGCAGTTGCTAAATTTACAATATGAGTAACATCAATATAGCACTTAAAGAACGGCTGAAAATATTAGCAAATTTATTGATTCAACATTTATTGATTCAGCTATGTGTTCTTGATGAAAGAGTACGTTATATTAACTAAACGGAACATTTTTTGCCGTATTTCACAAAGTTTTATTGTTTTCGTATGAGGGAGGTTTCAGGCTGTACATTGAGTTTCCAGGACGGAACAGTTTCGTACTGGAAAATGGGATTGCAACCCGACTATTTTTTGTTTTCAATTTTCACTCTACTGGTTTTGGGTATTGTCTATTCGTAAGTATGTCAAGTAACATAACTTGCTACATGGTAGTCATAAATTTAAAAGTCACATGCCATATATAATTGTGCAAAGGAGTCGTCAGAAGTACTCATATCGCAATATTTTCCACGACACGCACTGTTTGCACTCACTCGACGCACTGTTACATGTGCAGTTTGCGTGCGAAATTTCCGACCCAAGTTACGCGTGTGAGTTTCACCTCTGAGTGTAAACAGTGTGTTTCGTAGGAAGTATTGCAGAGTGAGGACATCTGACGAGTGTGCTTGCACAATTATGCATGGCATGTGACAAATTAATGACAACTGTGTAGCCACGTGTGTTACTAGACAAGTGTAAGAATGGACAATGCTTGAAACCGGTAGTGTGAAAAATGTATAAGTGGTCTCGAGAAAAATTTCTTTTCTCAAATTTATTGAGGATGTGGGGATCATGCAGAAGGAAAAAAACCTGTCATACAATGGTAACAAAATCTTGTGACAACGGGAAAAAGGTGTCGCTTAGTTAATACGAAGGCTAGGGTTTTTTTTCCGAGGTCCGATAGCTTGCGAAATGAAAACCAGTGAAAATCCGAAGACGCTTTGCACACGTATGTTGCGCAGGGTCTTTAGTATACCCGTCGTTCACGCCATATCACGGTTCTCAGTTCTGATCGCACGGTGAGCATGTGAAGATCGCTTGAACAACAGTCTCCCGCCAGGCGTAAAGTGCCTGCTGTCATTCGAGCCTTCATGCTGAGGGGATCCACCTGATTTCATGCAGCCCACGTAACTTAACTCATGCATGCCAGCGAAGTGTAGCAATGGTGCCCGAACTTTTAAGCTGGACGTTTAGACGTTCATGATGAAGGCGTTCAACGAAGGAAGCAAGTGTTAACCTATGATCTGGTCCAGCAAGTGGAACAGTTGATTGGAGAAAATCGTCCTTGAAGGGCGATCAGAACAAGTGAAGAGGGAAGTTATGAGACTTTCGTTCATAACAATGCTCGTCCTACACACTAAAATGGCAACAAAGACGCACCTTCAGCGCTTTCAGTAGGAAGTGTGGGTACTCACCACACAGCCCTTAATCTGCTCCCTCTGATTTTTTATCTCAGATCATATGAACGGGTTGCTGTGAGGACAGCATTTTAGCGCAGACAACGAGCTGCAGACCAGCGTAAAGAACTTGCGGAAAGCCTCTGGGGCTACCGTCTGTGACGAGAGTCTTGGAACGTTAGGGCCACGCTTAGATAAATATTCAAGTCGGAGAGACGACTATGTAGAGAATTAGCTAAAAGGTGTTGGTTAAATGTTGCGATTTTCACTGCTTCCATTCCCCGACCGACCGGACCTTGAAAGGAAAAAAGCATAGCCCTCTAACGAACTACTCGTTTACACGCACTGTTAGTGGACGCGCTTGCCGTGTACCTCAGTAACAGCTGTGGCGGAATTCGTGGCCTGAATGAGCTTGTCCACTGTGGCATCTTCTCTGGAGCCGACGTTGACGTCATGGAGGGCGCGCGCCGAGTCCAGAAGGCCGTCGCCGTTGTTGCTGCTGGAGTCTGAGTTGCCCTTGGTCCGTACCCTGCAGGCACGCAAAGCTGCTGCTGTAGGTCTATCAACAGCTCTCAAATATCCTAACAGCTCATCTCTGCTGGTATGCCAAGTGTACACGATCTCCGAACCGTAAAACAAGGCTGTTCACCTTACTTTGGTCGCGCCACCAATTGCCTGTGCATGGGCGGCAATACACCCTGTCTAAACACAAAACGGTAGACTTCAGTCTACTCATCGGTGTGCGGTAAATGGGGGCATGAGGTTTGTATCGTCAGCAGCAGCTGATATGTCTACAGCCATATCCGAATCAGTCTGACGCATGTACGAAAAAATGACTCAGTTCTTAGTTTTCTACGATTTCTGCCTTTTGACCAACAATATCAAGAAGTCGTAGCAGGTAGGTGGGGGGAGTGGTGGGTCTGTGTGGGGATGTACATCGTCCTGTGATTATATGAAGACAAAATTAATCCCTTTCATGCAAGTATCGAGAAGCAATAGTGATAATATGTACTCTAAGGGAATACTGTGTTATTTAGCACTGTTAGCATCGTTATTTTATCATCTTGGGACAGTTTACCTTTCAATACAGAATCTGTACTTATTTTGTAGGAAGTTAATGTTGCGTAAATATTTGTTTTCTGTAAGATTTTGTGGGCAGCATGAACCAGTGCCCGACAGCAAGAAAGTTGTAGCGAAGTGTACCATTTAACGAAGTAGTAGTTGGAATTTCCTTGGTCAAAAGAATCTAAGATGTAGCTACAGGCTGCCTTTTGGAAAGTTACCCCTTTTTGTATCTGAAGCCAATAAACCGCCCTGCCATACTGCTCTTAAAATACTGTATGGATATGTTTAACTGTGACAGAAACGAGCCAGAAAAAAATAATCGCAATAGCATGTTTTAGTGGTTTTAGGATAATATTCCTGACGTAAAAGCTATTATTTGGCCTATTCAAAAACTTAGTTATTCATAAATACCCCTGGAGTTTCAGAAGATACCACCGCAGAGCTACAAGAGACACAAAAATGAAATCTGTGCCCAGAGCTTATCCGCAAGTTTCGATTCCTGACTGACACCGTGGCGTTGCTGAAATTTGAATAAGGCGTGCCTGAAGATTTAGACTAATCAGCAGCTCCTTGTCACATCGAATTAGTTGGCGCCTGCAGCTAGGCAAACCAATGAGCAGATTTCCAAAGCGGATTCCTGTCATGCCTTTCCAGCAATTGGTATCCGTTTTGTAAAGACGTATTTACGTTTGCTGTTTATCAAACTGTCCATGACTAGAATCTGTAGTGTGTGATAAAAACAAGGAGGCCGCATGGCAGTCTTGCTTCTACAGTTTCTTAGTATTTATATGGATGAAATTCAGAACCCAAATACAAATCTAACAAAGCTCTTCGATTCAGCTCTCAAATATTCTCGAGGAAATCAATTTTTAAGTTTTCAGACTGTTCTTAATATCGTAAAGAACGGTTGATTTTTCGCCAGGCAGCTTGCTTCTGCGGTAGAATCCGTGTTTCTTGACTCATGCTAATATTTGAACAAAGGTTCATGTTCAACAGTTTCCGTGGAGCGGAAATAAAGATGACTGAATATTCCCCTGTCGAGAACTTAGGAGTGATCTATGCTCTACTTGAGAAAGCGAAGATGGGTTAAATAAGTGGTGTTGGCAACCGGCTTCAACAGTAGTAGCCATCCTCATCTGGTCTTAAAAAAATTGTTACAAAACGTGTTAAATTATAAGTTAGTACCTCATGTTACGTTCTTATGGTGGATAAAATTCAATACATTGTTTTCAGGTTTTTCTACACTAAAACCATTTAAAGTTAAAAAGCACCTTGTGCAAATGGGCATGTTCACATACCTAAGACGCTTGTTAATTCTTAAACAGCACGATATACAGTAAAATGACCATTTATTCATCTGTTTATGTTTGCGAGGTATGTTATATGCATCTTGCGTCCCCTTTGCACGAAGTATAGCGGTTGCACCACATACTTCGTGTAAGGTGGATCCACGCGTCACGCAAACATGTATAAATGTGCATTTTACTGTATATCTTACGTTTTAAGAAGTAACAAACCTGTAAGTGCTACGTATACGAACTTGCCCCTGTGCACAAGGTGCTTTTTAACTGAATGGTTTTACTGTCGACAAACCTAAAAATAACTTAGTGAATTTTATCGACCATAATGACAACACGGCATGAGGTACTAACAATGGAATGTGTTTTGTAACAATATTTTGAAGACCAAAAGGTAACAGCTGCAGTTATCTGAACCGTTTGTTTACGATAAAGACTAACTTGTGTGATCTTTGCTATTACAAGTTTTTTCCCCCAACATGTAGATGGACTTGTCGATAGAGCTGGATCTAATATGATTGCGCTCATTTTTTCCCGTTGAATTCGAATGCCTACGTCGTTTAAAGGAAGAATTTAGCGAAGCTACGCTACTCAAGAAATCTTGTCTTTTTAAAGAAAAATGCGCATCTTCTCATTTCTAACTTCACCTTGAAAACAAAAATCCAGTTTTCGTTGTAAATACAGATTGTTAGTTATGGTACGAACGTTTTGTAAGACAGTTAATAAATATAATTGTATTTAAAAAACCTTGACAAATTGCATTTTTTAATATGCAGGTATTTTACTCTTCACGGAAATGAGTGTAGAAAATGCACTTTTTAAAAATTTTCACATGGCGAGGAATGGAGCCCAGACCATCCATGTTGCAGGCAAGCATTCTACCATGGAGCCACACTGCCCCTCTAAAAATCTGCCTTATTTTACGGTATTAAAGGTTCTCGGAAACATGTATGTCGATTTCCTCGAGAACTTTCCAGAGATGTATGGAACCGATTTGTGTGATTTATATTCCAGTTCTGAAATTCACGTGCCATAAACATAAAAAAAATTACAGAAATCCGACTGGCGCGGGGTCTGCATGTAAGAGATGGACGCTCTATATACTTATGTCATTTTGGCCTTTTTAAGCTTCGCAGTCTTCTGAGACCCTAGAGGTACTTTTGAGTATTCCGTATTTCTATTCAGAATTAACCTGCGCCACAGCAACACAACCGTTGGCCGTATGACCAGGTGTGCGGTGAGTCAGTGGGTGCGGAGGCGACCTACGTGTCAAAGCGGTCGCGGCTCCACTGGACGGGCGAGAAGCGGCACGCGTCGTCGTCGTCGTCGTCGTCGTCCCCCGCAGCGCGGCCCCTGGTGGCGGTCGCCATGGCAGCGGCCACCTCCGCCGCCGCCCACGCGCTCTCACCGCTGCTTGCCAATGCGGACGGCTCATCCGCCTCCGATACGCGATGGTGGTCGTCGTCCGCCGACGCAGTAGAAGAGGACGACAGGCCGCCGCTCCTTCCGCATCGCCTGCTGGCAGTAAATACGCTTTCTACACTCACAGTCTGTTCGTGCCGAGGATCCTCGACCGAGAAACGTAGCGCAGCTGACCAGGGAATGCGTCAGCGAGGCTCCACGTCCATGCCGGTACCTTGCAGAACATCTTTGACCTGCATCCTGCACGTCTCGCAGCAGTCCGCTGAAGTTTGTTATTCAACTTTTTGACAGATGGTGAATGTGACTTTTTGGTTATTGTTCTAGGGCGCAAAACTGCCTTGGTCATATGCTCCCAATCAGTAGCTTAGGGAAGTATAAAAAGTCGATTGTTAAATCAGCAGCAATGGGAAACTAAAAACGGAGGGAAAGCTTAGAAAACTACTACTCAAGGGATGGGTTTGTTCCACCCCACTCCTCCTCCAAGAAAAAAAATCTTCAAATGACCGATGTCATCTCACTGACACTGATAAACTGAAGGACGCGATAGGCGGAGCGCGTGTCACCTACTAAAAGGAAAGATAGGATCAGGGAACAGCTGTAAACGGGTACGTATCGGATTAAAATAGAAGCACTAAAGTAAAAAGCTGGCCGGTGTGGCCGTGCAGTCTAGGCGCTTCAGTCTGGAACCGTGTGACCGCTCCGGTCGCAGGTTCGAATCCTGCCTCAGGCATGGATGTGTGTGATGTCCTAGGTTTAAGTAGTTATAAGTTCCAGGGGACTAATGACCACAGATGTTAAGTCCCATAGTGCTCAGAGAAACTAAAGTAAAATGTGTCTCACCGTCCACGGTTGAGAGCAATGGGGACAAAGCGGGGGAAGAGATCGAAACTTAAAAGATGTCTACGGTTAAAAAGACAGGGCATTACTCTGAGTCTAGTTAAAATTACCTCCACGACGAGGCCGCGAGGAAGAGGTCCAAGCACAGGGAAGTGGTTTTACGTCCCGTAATTTATTATCGGGAAGTGTAGACCGATGTGTGTGCGCCATAAAAGAGCAACACGACGACATAAAACGCTCTGTAGATCGGCAAAGGGAACCATGCGAACAGCGGGCCGAGGAAGAGAGACTGCAGCCTTGGCCGCTATATCAGCTGCCTCGTTTCAGCGGATACCAACGCGCCCTACGATCCAGAGGAATGCCACAGAGGCGCCCACTAAGTGGAGGCAGTCCTGAATCCAGTGGATCAGAGGGTGGATGGGATGAAGAGCTTGGAGGATGAGAAGAGAGCTGACTGAATCCGAGCATATAATATACTGTAGCCGCTTATTGCGACGGATTTATTGGACAGCCTGGAAAACAGCGTAAAGCTACGCAGTAAAAACCGAACACTGGTGGGGAATACGAAATCTAATGAGGGTGTCTCCAACAATACAGGCACTCTCAATACCAAATATGGTCTTTTTGAGCCATCAGTGTAAATAAATGTGGCATCCTCCATTTGTGAACATAGAGAAGCAAATGTTCGACGATGAACTATAGGGGGGGGGGGGGGAGGAGGGAGAGGTACTATCCTTTGAAAACTGACGAAGGTCACAGAAGGCAGGTCCGGGTACGAAGCCTAGATGGTGCCGTACCCCCATTTATCAAGAAAATTTTGGGAAAGTGGAAGGAAAGAGAACGTAGCAGTTGACGGAAGCAGACTCCCGGTGGTAGTAGAGATGAAGGGCGGCCTGCATACCCTAAATCTCCAAGGAGGCGTCGAAGAAAGGGCATGGGTCGAATGAGCAGGCACGGAAGACATGACTAGCGTAAAGATTCAGCAGGACAGCTCGCCGATTGCACAGCGGAGTTTCAGCAGTTTCAACGTAAAGGCTCTCCATGGGGCTGGTGTAGAAAGATCCATACCCTGAACGCAATCCACAGTGGTGGGCAGAGTAGAGACGGCGAAGAATAGATGGCCGTGCAGAGGAGTAAACTATGCTTCCATAGTCCAATTTAGAGGGCACTGAGGCACAATATAGGCGGAGAAGGACCACTCCGTCCACTCCCCAGGAGGAGAGTGTTGAGGGATAGCAGACAGCGAGCCGAAAGACGCGAAACGTGGGAAGACCAGCACAGTCTTCCATCAGACGTAAGTCCAAGAATTTGGTGACGTCCGTGAACGAAAGGTCGACAGGGCCTAGACGTAGGGAAGGCGCAGGAAACTCCATACGATGCCAAAAATTCACATAAACGGCCTTACTGGGAGCTAATCGGAAGCCGGTTTCGATGCGCCATGAGTGGAGGAGCTTGAGATATCCTTGAAGACGTCGTTCAAGAAGGCTGGTCCTTTGAGAGCTGTAGTATATTGTAAAATCATCGACAAAGAGAGAACCCGAGACATCTGGAAGAAGACCATCCATAATTGGATTTATGGCGATGGCAAACAGTACCATTCAACACTTAGTCCTGGAGCACTATGTATTCTTGGCTGAAAGTACGGGAGACAGTAGTATTAACCCGCACCTTGAATGTGCGCTGTCAAAATCACGAATGAAAACGGGGTAGCTGACCTCGAAAGCCCCAAGAGAACAGTGTGCGGAGGATGCCTGTCCTCCAACAGGTATCGTATGCCCTCTCCAGATCAGAAAATATTGCTACCGTTTGGCGTTTCCTGAGAAAATTGTTCATAATATAACTGGAGAGTGCAAGATGGTCAACTGAAGAAAGATGCTTTCAGAAACGGCATTGCGCAGGTGTTAAAGGTTTCAGGATTCCAGCCACCAGTCTAAACGGCAGTTCACCATTCGCTCCAAAACTTTAACATACACTACTCTTGAGAGATGTGGGGCGATAGCTAGAGGGGAGATGTTTGTCCTTTCCAGGTTTCGGAACAGGAATGACGATAGCTTCCGCCATCTTCTCGGAAAGGTACTGTCGGTCCAAATTCTATTATAAAGGCGAAGGAGGTAACGCAGACTAAGGTATGATAAATGTGGCAACATTTGGACGTGTGTGGCATCTGGACATGGGGCGGAAGAGCGACAGGAAGAAAGTGCGTGTTGGAGTTCCTGCATAGAGGGCACAGTATTATGGCTTTCGCGCGGAGAAAACAAAAAGTCGCACTTCCGCTGCTCGTTTCTTCAGGAGAAAGGCTGGCGGCTAATTTGAAGAGCTCGAAATCTCAGCGAAGTGTTGACCAAATTAGTTAGAAATCACGACTGTGTCCACTATTGTATCATGGGCGACAATTAGCCCAGAGATCGGGAAGAAACTAGACGTACCAGATAAACGTCGAATTCGACTCTAAACTACAGATGAGGGAGTGGAGGTGTTGAAGGAGCCGGTAAGAATGTCCCAGATTGCATTCTTGCCATCGCGCATGATGCGATGGCATCGTGCACATAACTGTTTATAGTGGATACAGCAGTTGTTCGTTTGTTTAAAAGAGGGGGTGGAAAATTAATTGCAACGAGTCCGGTAACTGAAGAGTCCGTCGCATGGCAACCATAGGACAGCTCGCCAAGATAAGGGCCACTGTCAGCCGGGCGCCGCACCAACACTGAGGTGGTCATCACGGCACAGGAGGTTGCGATGTGTCACCCAAGCGTGGCCAATGCGGAGCCGGCAGAGAATCACAGAGTCCCTGCTAGAGGGCGGCATGGAGGACTGCCACACACATTCGTAGTTTCCTTAATGGCAAGCAGTTTTTTGTGCGTACTGGGACTATGCCACTCCGCCTCCCAAAGCAGCAAAACCTTGCGGTGTAACACTGAACGCAGGTCAGTTGCAGAGAAGCACATCTCCAAAAGCAGTTTCCGCGTGGCCTGTTTGGCCAGCCTGTCGGCAAGTTCGTTGCCTGGGATTCCGACGTGACCTGGGGTCCAGACAAACACCACTGACCGACTGGACCATTCCGGGGCATAGATGGACTCCTGGATGGTAGCTACTGAACGATGACGAGGGTACCACTTGTCGATAGCTTGTAAGCTGCTCAAGGAGTCAGCACACAGAAGGAACACTCCCAAGGGCATGAACGAATGTGCTCAAGAGCACGAGATATATCCACCAGCTCAGCAGTGGAACACTTCAGCCATCGGGCAAGGAATGCTGTTCAATAAATCCTCCATGGACATACGCTTAGCCGACGTGAGCATCAGCCATCGACCTGTCAGTGTAAGCCACTTCGTCGCCTTGGTACATGTCAAGAATCGAGAGGGAGCGGCAGCGGAGACTTGCGGCGTTAACTCAATTCTTAGGGCCTTATGAAAGGTCCAGGTGAAACCGCGGGAGGAGTACGTAAATGGACCTCAAGTATAGGTGGTAAATTGAAGCAGTCGTTTGCAAACAAGGGATCGGGCACGAACCGCAATTGGAAGCCCTTACCAGGGCCGCCGATGCAGGAGATGAACCGCCGTGGGTGGGAAAATGAGACCGTGATTCGGATGCGCAGAACTACGAACGTGTGCAACGTAATGTGCACCGCTAACGTGCAACGGAGGGACTCCAGCCTCCAAAAAGACGCTGGGCACCGGACTCGTCCTAAAAGGTCCTGTCACTGGGCGAATGCCACAGTGGTGCACTGGGTCGAGTAAACGCAACGCTGAGGACGCCGCCGAACCATAAACAGACTCCCATAGTCAAGACGGGATTGAACAAGGGCTCTGTAGAGCTGCAGCAGCTTAGAGAGATCTAGATCTGCAGCCCAGTTGGTTTTGCTCAGGCAGCGGAGGGCACTGAGGTGCTGCCAGCACTTCCGCTTAAGCTGACAAAGGTGGAGAAGCCAAGTCAATCAGGCGTCGAAAACCAGTCCTAAGGTAAATTTCTGGTTCTGGATGAACGGTGCGACGCCGACAGAAGTGCTTAACACACTACTTTGCGGCCAAGAAGAGGAGTCCGTTGGCCAGAGCCCATGACTGCGCCTTGTGGATGGTTTCCTGTTGGCGCCGCTCAGCAACACCAGTACTGGTGGAACACTACAAAATGCCGAAGTCTTCTGCATACAGAGATGGCGAGACGGACGGCCCTGTAGCTGCTGCTGCTAGACCGTTAATTGCCACTAAAAATCATGATATACTCAATGCAGAGTCCTGCGGGATCCCATTCTCATGGATATTGGGGAACTATGGTAGACACCAACTTGGACACAGAAAACACGGGGCGAGCGGGAATTCTGGATAAAAATCTGGAGTGGGCCTCTGATACCTCACCCATATAATGTGGCAAGGGCATAATGTCACCAGGTGGTGTCATATGCTTTTCGTAAATAAAAAAAGACGGCAACAAGGTGTTGGCGTCTGGAAAAGGCTGTTCGGATGGAGAAGTGAAGGGACACAAGATTGTAAGTGGCAGAGTGACTCTGGCGGAAACCGCAATGACATGGGGCTAGTAGGCTACGTGATTTCAGGACCCAATCCAATCACTGACACACCATAGGTTCCAGCAGCTTACAGAGGATTGGCTGTTTGGGGTTTAAGGAACCAAACAGCAAGGTCATCAGTCCCTTGTCTCAAATGTGGTCAATTCCGCTAATGTGACATCTGAGAAAAGTCAGAACAATAAAAGGGAAAAGGCTAAAAACGTAAAAGGGCAGTCATGTTGTCAATGGTAAAAACAAAATGAGGGAAGTCAGCAAGAGAACGAACCCAACGCTATGCTAAAGCAGTATAGGCAAGACCACCTGTGACTTAAAAGGTGCAACCGCTAGAATGTAGAAGTACGTATGGGAAAAGGAGACTAACCAATCCTTAAAAAAAGGGTAAAAACAGAGTAAAAGGGGAAGAAAAGAGGATCTCTGTCAGGGAGGTGAGTTGAGAATCTCCAAACACGGCTTGCAGTGGGAGACACCCACACACCACCCTGCCCCAACACCAGAGAGATTAAAAACCTTAAAACTGAGAATGAAAACCACTTTCCCGGAGGAAACCGAGAACCAGAGAGACCGTCAGGGAATCGTCAGCCAACATCAAAGGTAAAGTGTGGGGGAGTCTGTACCTAGCACGCAGAGCCAAAAGAAGGGGGCAGTCAACCAAAATGTGGGCGACTGACCGGAAGGCTCCACAACCAGAAAGTGGGGGTGGCTCATCACGCAAAAGAAAACCATGGGTCAGCCCAGTATGGCCAATGCGGAGACGACACAGTGTGGTCGAGTCCTTTCGGGAGAGGCGAAAGGAAGAACGCCACGGGCCTGGTGTCACCTTAATCGCACGAAGTTTATTAGACAGGGGAGTAGCCTCCCAAGAGTTGGCCCATGACTGTGCGAAGTGGGATTAGATGTGAAGCCGTAAATCCGCTGCAGGAGGGGTTACAGAAAACGGGGGGTGACTGCTCCCCCAGCCAAACGATCAGCGAGCTCATTACCCGGGATACCCACATGGCCAGGGACCCAAAGGAAGGCAATGGAACAAGCAGTACGGTGAATATCAGCGAGATGGTCATGGATGGCAGAGACCAAGGGATGGCGCGAAAAACACCGGTCAATAGCAAGAAGGCCACTCATCGAGTCCGTACATAACAAAACGCGGTTGTGTTGGGACTGTTTAATAAAGGTAAGGGCCTGGGAAATTGCCATCAATTCGGCAGTGAACACCCCACATGTAGGTGGCAGCAGATGATTTTCTGTTCCAACAGAGGACGTGAAGGTATACCCCACATGATCAGCAGATTTAGAGCCATCAGTGTAAAAAACAACAGCATCCCGAAACTCCCATAAAATTTGGCGGAAAAGGAACAGAACACCATCGGAGGGATGGAATCTTTCGGACCTCGGCGGAGATCCATCCGAATTCGAGGCCGAGGAACTAACCAATGAGGGGCGGGGAGGAGGGAGCGAGGAAGACAGGACAAAGAAGGAAGCTGAAAATCACGGCAAAGAGACCAAGGCGGAGGCCAACCGGTAAACCCGCCCGAGGGTGGGAATCGGGTGGGCGACTTCCATCGTCTGGGAACAGGATAGAATAGGAAGGATGAGTGAGAGAGGAACGGATAGCGTGTGCATAAGACACCAGAAGCTGGAACCGCCGAACAGAAAGGGGGGGAGGGGATCCCAGCTTCAACCAGGAGACTATCAACAGGGCTAGTAGGGAAGGCACCAGTGGCCAAACAGATACCACGATGGTGGATTGGATCCAACATGTGCAGTGTGGAAGGAGCAGCTGAACCATAAACTTGACAACCATAGTCCAAGCGAGACAGAACTAGAGCACGATAAAGACGGAGAAGGAGGGAACGGTCCGCACCCCAAGAGGAGTGGGCAAGGAAGCGAAGGACATTGAGTTTACGGAAACATCCTACCTTTAGGAGTCTGATATGGGGCAGCCAAGTGAGCTTGTTGTCGAAAAGAATACCCAGGAAACTAAACTGTGGGACCACAGGCAATCGTTGTGCATCGAGGTAGAGCCCTGGATTAGGGTGGATCGTAGTACAGCGACAGAAGCGGAACACCCGCGATTTTGAAGGAGAGAATTGAAACCTGTGTGAGAGGGTCCACGCAGAGGCACGCCGTATAGCTCCCTGGAGCTGCCGTTCTGCAGATGCCATCGAGGAGGAACAAACCCAAATGCAGGAATCATCCACAAACAGGGCAGGGGTGACCAGAGGAACGACAGAGGCCACAATTCCATCGATAGCAATGAGGAAAAGGACACTCAAGACAGAACCCTGTGGGATGCCCGTCTCCTGAGCCCGTGGAGAACTAAAAATTGTACCAACTCGAACTCTGAATGACCGATGGAACAGGAACTGGCGGATAAAAATCGGGAGTGGGCCCCGAAGACCCCACTGATGAAGGGTAAGATGTGATGGCGCCAGGCCGTGTCATAGGCCTTGCGAAGGTCAAAAAACACCAACCAAATAGCGGCGGTGGGAAAAAGCCTACCGAACTGCGGATTCCAAGCGAAGTAAATGATAGATTGGAGACCGTCCGTCTCGAAAGCCTCAATGGTAAGGGGACAATAGATCCCGAGATACGAGGACCCAATTGAGCCGACGGGCTACCATCCGTTCAAGTAACTTACAAACAACATTGGTCAAACTAATTGGCCGATAGCTATCAACAGATAGGGGGTTCTTACCAGGCTTAAGGACAGGAACCACGATGCTATCCCTCCACTGAGAAGGGAAGTCACCCTGGAGCCAGATATGGCTAAACACCCGAAGATGATGTTGCCGTTGTGGAGCACTGAGATGTTGAAGCAGTTGGTTATGAATGTAATCTGTGCCAGGGGCCGTATCATGAGAAGAAGATAGAGCAGGAAGAAATTCCCATTCAGTAAAAGGTTCGTTGTAAGATTCAGACTCACAAGGGGTGAAACATAAGGTGGAAGCTTCAGCCTGCTATTTCTGGTGAAGGGAAGCAGCTGGATAGGAGGCTGATGCTGATACCACTGCAAAATGGGTCGCAAGATGTTCTGCAAGAACTAATGGGTCCGTACAAAGGCCATCTGGGAGGTGAAGGCCTGGGAGGGTGTACTGCCGATGGCAACCTTGGAGAGAGCGATGTGTAGCCCATACTGATGACAGAGGGACAGTAGAACCAAGGGAAGAAACGAATCGTTCCCAACATATCCGCTTACTCTGTTTGATTAAATAACGGGCTTTAGCACGGAGGCGTTTAAAGGTAGTAAGGCTGGCTACAGATGGGTGCCTCTTCAAGTGTTGCAAAGCTCGACGGCGATCACGGATGGCAATGGCCGTACTCCACCATGGGACTTGCTGGCGACGAAATGGTCCAGATGAGAGCAGGACAGCAAGGCTAGCAGCGCGAACAATCGCGTCAGACACGTCACATAGTACGTCATCAATACAACCCGACAAAGAGGGAGAAAACACGGCCTGTGCAGTGTATAGAGGCCAATCGGCGCGTTGGAAAGACCAACGAGGTAACCTGTCCATCGGAGAGCGGGAAGGGAGCGAGATAATCAATGGGAAATGGTCATTATCACAAAGGTCGTCATGTGGCGACCAGTGTAATGAAGGGAGGAGAGGGGGAGAAGAAAGAGAAAGATCAATGGTAGAAAAGGTACTATGACCGGCACTGAAATGAGTAGGAGAGCCATCATTAAGAAGGCACAAGTCGTGGTTTGCAATAAACCTTGTCTATGAGAAGACCTCGTCGAGACGGAAAGGCACTGCCCCACAAGGGATGATGAGCATTAAAATCCCTAAGGAGGAGGAAGGGAATAGGAAGTTGCTGAAGAAGGGCAGTTAAGGCAGCAGGTGTAAGAGTCCTGTCAGGAGGGAGATAAAGATTACAGACCATGACCGCAGAGTCATGGTGGACCCTAACAGTAACCGCTTCCAATGTAGTTTGAAGAGGAATCCACATGCTAGCAATGTCTCTATGGACTAATGTACAAACGCCAATAGAAGCGCGCAGGGGTCCGACCCTATTTCGACAGAGAACACGGAACCCACAGCGGGTCGGTGAGTGAGCATCAATAAAATGAGATTCCTAGAGAACCACACAAGCTGCAGAGTAAGATGAAAGAAGGGATTTCAATTCCGGAAGGTGACGATAGTATCCATTACAATTCCATTGGAGAACCACAGAACGATGATTTAAATGGGGGGCTGAACACGCTAAAGCCAGTCATACCACCAGGTCCCCACCCGTCACCTAAAAGGAGGGGGTTGACATCCATGAACGACAGGTCAGAAGCCGGTTGTGAAGTTGGGGATGGGACCTCCAGTGACACCAGAGGCTCTTTGTCCCGGGAGTTATGTTTCTTCTTCTTTTCAGGCTGAGATCTAGGAGGGCTGTGTGGCATAAAGGAGCCAGCTGCAGAAAGATCAGGAACAGAAAGAGACTGGGCGACCTGGGAGCCGACAGACCGTGGCTCTCGCGGTCGTCGCGCGGCAGCAGACCATTAGCCTGGAGGGTGCTGGGAAGGAGCATCCCGGGAGAGGCGCCCTCGACCGGCAGACGCCGAAGGAATGGGACACTTCCCTGGCTGGGGAGAGGGAGCAGCGCCCAGAGGAGAAGGTGTGGGAGCTACAGGGGAGGGGGGGAGGAGAGGGGTCCGGGATGGGGGACGAAGGGGTGAAGATGTAACCAAGGCGTAACTAGATGTCATGGACACAGGGTGAAGACGTGTATATTTCTTACAGGCCTCTGTGTAGGTTAAACGATCGAGGGACTTGAATGAGATTTTCACTCTGCAGCGGAGTGTGCGCTGATATGAAACTTCCTGGCAGATTAAAACTGTGTGCCCGACCGAGACTCGAACTCGGGACCTTTGCCTTTCGCGGGCAAGTGCTCACCAACTGAGCTACCGAAGCACGACTCACGCCCGGTACTCACAGCTTTACTTCTGCCAGTACCTCGTCTCCTACCTTCCAAACTTTACAGTAGCTCTCCTGCGAAACTTGCAGAACTAGCACTCCTGAAAGAAAGGATATTGCGGAGACATGGCTTAGCCACAGCCTGGGGGATGTTTCCAGAATGAGATTTTCACTCTGCAGCGGAGTGTGCGCTGATATGAAACGTCCTGGCAGATTAAAACTGTGTGCCCGACCGAGACTCGAACTCGCAGAAGTAAAGCTGTGAGTACCGGGCGTGAGTCGTTCTTCGGTAGCTCAGTTGGTGAGCACTTGCCCGCGAAAGGCAAAGGTCCCGAGTTCGAGTCTCGGTCGGGCACACAGTTTTAATCTGCCACGAAGTTTCGATCGAGGGACTTATACTCCTGTATCTTCTGTTCCTTCTTATATACTGGGCAATCTGGTGATCGTGGAGAATGACTACCATGACAATTTACACACACAGGAGGAGGAATACAGGGACTCCCCTCATGGAGTGGACGTCCATGGTCACTACAGAGAGTGGCCTGTGAACAGCGGGAAGACATGTGCCCAAAACGCAAGCACTTAAAACACCTCATAGGAGGTGGGATGTACGGCTTCACATCACATCAATAAACCATTATCTTAACTTTCTCAGGGAGGGTATCCCCTTCAAAGGCCAGGATAAAGGCAACAGTATCAATGCGATTGTCTTTAGGACCCTTCTGGACACGCCAAACAAAGTGAACACCCCGCCGTCCAAGATTGTCCCGAAGTTCCTCATCAGTTTGAAGGATGAGGTCCCTGTGAAAAATCACACCTTGTACCATATTTAGAGACTGGTGGGGGGTAATGGACACAGGAATTGTGCCAAGATGGGTACAGGCACAAAGGGCTGCAAATTGGGCAGCTGAAGCAGTTTTGATCAGCAACGAACCCGACCTCATCTTGCTCAGGGAGTCCACTTCGCCAAACTTGTCTTCAATGTGTTCCACAAAGAATAAAGGTTTGGTATTGGTGAAAGTATCTCAATCAGTCCTGGTGCAAACTAGATAACTGGGGAAAGGTTTCGCCCCTAGCCAACGGGCCTGACCCTCTTCCCAGGAGGTAGCCATGGAAGGGAAGGCCGAAGGGGCAAGAGAAGAAGCCTTGAAGAATCAGTTCCACATAGAGAGACGGCCGCAGAAGAACGGCCAGAGTTCTGGACCCGTATGCATTTCATTTGCATAGCGTCCGCCCTGATACCACCCACTCTGATCAGGGGCTCTCCTCACGGGCGCCACCCAGCCACAGCAAGGGCTGTCTGGCACGGTGGCCATTGCCGGGAGATCCGATGCTCCAGGATGACGAGCAACCACTCAAAGGCAAGCATGAGGAGGTCACAGCTCAGGTATCAGAAGTGTGATACCTGTGTGTTCAGGGGGCTCAACCAAAATGGTACATAGCGACCCCACTCCACGGGTTGGCTACCGTGCTGGCTATGCACCCTAGCATCAGACAACATGAAAGAAAAGGTGGAATGTACTAGGAGTGCGCACGTCGGAGACACTAGGTAAGGTGCTCTTCCCCAAATGGCTCACACTATGGAGGAGAAATTTTGTAATGGAGGTCAAACCCCAGAGGGAGACCAAGGAATGCCAAAAGGAGGAGATGATTACGCAACAAAGCTGGATTGTAAAACCAACAGAACCAGGAGGATAGCGTGGGCCAACATAAGCGAGGACATCAAGAGAGGGAGAGGAGAGGGCGACGGGAAAGGAGCAAGGAGGGGAAAGGAGGGGAAGGGGAAGGAAATGCAGCCCTGGAGAGAAAGAAGGCTGCAATAGCTCAGGGCCCCATGCTCGCCACGCACCTAGCCACAAAAGAGTTCTGGACCCCCTGGGGGGGGGGGGGGGGGTCGGCTGTTGCCATTGGCGTGGACAATGGAATATGTGTAGTACAAAGAGAGAAGGTGTATACAGAAAGGGAAAGACGTACAGCGACAGCTTTAAAGGAACTATTTAAGGGGATTGAGTGATAATGGTTGGTTTCATGGAGAAGAATCCCGGTGAGCCTGAGTGCCAACAACAGAGGGGAGATGGAACCAGACTGATTGAAAACCAGGGAAGACTAAGCTATCATCAGGATGTAGCTCTGTTTTCTGCAGACAGAAGACGACTGGGTAGTAGGATGGTAAGAGGATCGACAATTCATCCAGATTGGAGCGAATTCCGCGGATATTCCAATGGATAATTGACTCAGGATGGAGAGAAAAGGGAAAGAACTCACCATAGTTGCCGTCAACTCAACGACCGCTGAGAGCCGGCAGCAGACTGCATGGAACGGCATTCAACCAAAGGCAGAAGATCTTGATTCATAGGTTGATAGGCTGCCAGCGGCGCGTCTCTGCGACACTGAAGATGGCCGAGGGTGGCTACTGTTGGGTGGCGCTGTAGATGAGACACGCTGTGGCGGAGGAGGAGAGAAACTTTTTTCTTATGAGCCTTCTTGGAAGCAGGACGTTTAGAGAGGAATCTATTGTTGCGAAGTGGGGGTAATTAAAATATCTTCGTGAATAGTCTCTTTTTTGGAAGTCTGGGCGTCCGATTTTGGGGCCTGTGATTTAGCAGGAGCCGATGAAGGGTGAGCCTTAGCGTGAGGTGATAGTAGGGAGGTTGAACGGGCGATCTTTGGGCTGGCCAATCTGACGACCGAGGCGCAAAAGGTGAGATTGCAAGTCTGCATGGCTACCTCCTTAGTAGGCCGAGGAGACGCAAGGACAGTGCTATATTTACCCATTGTGAATACAGTGGGCTTTCTACTGGCGAATAACTTACGAGCAGCGAAGGTAGACATCTTTTCCTGCACTCCGATTTCCTGAATAATTAGTTCATCTTTTAAAATAGGGTAATCTCTAGAAGAATCATTGTGGTCCTCGATACAGCTTATGCAACGATGGGATCCCTCCCAAATTTAACTCATTCGGCCAGATTGGATCACAACTGACATATGATTAAACCGCTGACACCAATAGCAACGCGTAGGATTGGGGATGTAAGGGCGAATTAAAATGAACTCATATCCCACTTAATGTTATTTGGGAGTTGAACTCTGTCAAATGTCAAGAAGAGTACGGGTCGATACCAAGTCCTTGTCAACCCTTTTAATGACTTTTCGGCCGTTAGGCCCTGGTCAGACAGGTAATTTTGAATGTCCTCGTCGGATAATCCGTGGAGTGAGCGTGTATAAACCAGCCCGTGTGATGTTTTTAAAGTACAGTGCGCTTCCACCCTGACTGGGAAGGTGTGTAACAGTGTAGTTCACAGCAGTTTTTGTGCCTGAAGGGCACTGTCTCTTCCTAACGAAGTGCCATTTCGTAATCGGGAACAATACTTTACAGGACCTGCAATTGCGTCGACACCTTTCTGAGTAATGAAAGGGTTGACTGGAGAAGTATTACCATCGTCAGACCGAGAAACAACTAGGAAGTTTAGCACTGATGGAAGAATTGTCCGTGGCTGATACTCATCTAGCTTTCTCTTGTGGGCATAAATTGTAGAAGCAGAGAAAACCATTGCGCAAGTATCCCCATGATTACCAGCGTCTCCGATGGCACGCTCCTTCCTCGAGCGGGCCCTCCCTGAGGGCACTCCCGCCTTAGGTGATTGTCCACACCTCAGGTCACACCTCCTGAGAAACGGACGGAGGGACCAGTCGACACGTTCGGAAGGTACCAACTCGGGTAATCGCCCCTCCCTAGGCCTGGCCTTAAGCAGGGGGTATATACGTGCCCTGCTTGTCTACCTGGGACGGGGAATTACGCGTTACCCCGTCACCGGCTACGCGTGGGAACACGGCGGTCGACTTTCAGACACGCACAGGGAGGAAAGAAAGGGAAAGGGAGTAACGAAGAAAAGGGAAAGAGTAGAGGTCTCAAACGCCTCAGTGGAGATGAGGGTAAAGAGAAGAGGCAAGGGAAAGAGGACAAAAGGAGGACAGAGAATATCCAGCATAGAGAGCAAAGAAGAGAACCTACATCTCACAGTCAGAAGCGTCCATCTCAGGACATAGGCACAAAATATACTCCCAGAGAAAGGGAGAAGAATTATAGGTGTGGGGGGAGATGGGGGGCAAAAAGATCGGGGACAGGGAGGGACGTGGAAAAGCTAGGTATACAAGAGTTTTGGACCCCTGGGGGTCAATGTGACTGGATAGTGTGTATACAGAGTGGTCAGAAATAGTTTTTAAAGCTTGTAAGGGTGTTAGAGAGTAGGTTATACTGAGAAATAATCATTTCCGAGTTAATTAGCATTGAAATTAGAGAATCAGGCCATTGCGCAGCCTGCCACAGAGTGTTGCCAAACGTGTTGTTCGTGTGGCTTTTCTCGAACCGAACAAACGTAGCTTTTGCTCAGATTGCTTAAATGTATCACAACCGAAAGAGTGTTAACTCTCATACTCAGTGACGCCTGCGCGTCACCACATTTTAGGGCGTGTATGTGCTTCAATTTTGATGCACAGTTATCTGATTGGCTAAGTTATATGCTAATCAAACATTAAACTGTGGAACGCATCTAACTTTTTTTTCAGCACAGCTTACCCTGCAACAGCCTTAGAAATTTTTCAGATTTTCTGACCACCCCATATATCCGTTAGCGTATGAGGATGTCTCTGCTAGTAGGTACTGATCTATCAGAGTAGAGGTAGGTTGGTTGATTTGGGGGAGGGGACCAAACAGCAAGGTCATCGGTCCCATTGAATTAGATAAGGAAGTCGGTCGTGCCCTTTCAAAGGAACCGTTCCGGTATTTTCCTGAAGCGGCTAAGAGAAAT